>NC_059166.1:50089548-50390367 GCF_019923935.1 Bubalus bubalis
TTGAAAAATTCTCATTTTTAAGAAAGGGAATTATCCTTTTTTCTTTAATACTAAATTCTAAGAGAATTTTCATAAATTGCACTTTATTGTAGGATTTACATTTAATAACACATTATTAGAAAAAATAGAAACAGGTTTTTTAGGTTGTAGTTAAAAGGGCTGTATTGGTTTCCTATGGCTGCTGTAACAAAGTATCAAATACTGAATTACTTAAAACAGAAATTTATTGTTTTACAGTTCTGGAACTAGGAGTCTGAAAGCAACATGTTGGGAAGTAGAAGCAGAGAAATCTTTTGACAAAATTCAACTTCCATTTATGATAAAAACTCTACATAAAATCAGCATGCTACTGCTGCTGCTAAGTTGCTTCAGTTGTGTCCGACTCTGTGCAACCCCATAGACGGCAGCCCACCAGGCTCCCCCTTCCCTGGGATTCTCCAGGCAAGAACACTGGAGTGGGTTACCATTTCCTTCTCCAATGCATGAAAGTGAAAAGTGAAAGTGTATAGGAACCTAATTCAACATAATAAAGGCCATTTATGACAAACCCACAGCAAACATTATCAAAGGTAAAAAACTGAAAATATTTCCTCTAAGATCAGGAAAAAGACAAGGGTGCCCACGCTCACCACTATGATTCAACATGTTTTTGGAAGTCCTAGGCACAGCAATCAGAGAAGAAAAAGAAATAAAAGGAATCCAGATTGGAAAAGAAGTAAAACTCTCACTTTTTACAGATGACATTATACTATGTATAGAAAACCCTAAAAAGGTCACCAAAAAATCATTAGAGCTAATCAATGAATTTAGTCAAGTCACAGGATATAAAATTAATACACAGAAACCTCTTGTATTACTACACACTAACAATGAAAAAAACAGGAAGAGAAATTAAGGAAATATTCCCATTCACCATTGCAACAAAAAGAATAAAACACTTAGGAATAAATCTACTTAAAAAGACAAAAGATCTGTATTCAGAAAGCTATAAGACACTGATGAAAGAAATCAAAGATGACACAAACAGATGGAGAGATATCCCATGTTCTTAGGCTGGAAGAATCAATATAGTCAAAATGACTATACTACCCAAAGCAATCTACAGGTTCATAGACTCTATAGCTATGGCTATCAAATTACCAGTGGCATTTTTCACAGAACTAGAACAAAATTTTTACAATTTTTATGGAAATACAAAAGACCTTGAACAGCCAAAGCAATCTTAAAAAAGAAAGATGGAGCTGGAGGAATCATCCTTCCTGTCTTTAGACTATACTACCCATCTACAGTCATCAAGACAATATGGTGCTGGCATAAAAAAGAAATACAGAACAATGGAACAAGATAGAGAGCCCAGAGACAAACCCACACACCTATGGGCACCTTATCTTTGACAAAAGAGGCAAGAACATACAATGGAGAAAGATAGACTGTTCAATATGTGGTACTGGGAAAACTGGACAACTACGTATGTTCAAAAGAATGAAATTATAACATTTCCTAACACCATACACAAAAATGAACTCAAAATGGATTAAAGACTTAAATGTAAGGCCAGAAACTGTAGAGCTCTTAGAGCAAAACACAGCTAATAGACTCTTTGACATAAATCACAGCAAGTTTCCTTCTGACCCACCTCCTAGAATAAAGGAAACAAAAATAAAACTAAGCAAATGGGATGTAATTAAACTTAAAAGCCTTTGCACAGGAAAGAAAAAAATAAGATACAATAAGATAAAAAGACAACCCTCAGAATGGGACACAGTTATTATAAATGAAGCAACAGACAAAAGTTTAATCTCCAAAATATATAAGCAGCTCATATAGCTTAGTATCAGAACAAACAACCCAATCAAAAAATGAGGAGAAGACCTAAACAGACTTTTCTCCAAAAAAAGACATACAGATGACCAATAAACACATGAAAAGATGCACAACATTTCTCATTATTCAGTTCAGCTCAGTTGCTCAGTCATGTCCGACTCTTTGCAACCCCATGGACTGCAGCACGCCAGCCCTCCCTGTCCATCACCAACTCCCGGAGTTCACCCAAACCGATGTCCATTGAATTTGTGATGCCATCCAATGATCTCATCCTCTGTTGTCTCCTTCTCTTCTTGCCTTCAGTCTTTCCCAGTATTCGGGTCTTTTCCATTGAGTCAGTTCTTCACATCAGGTGGCGAAATTATTGGAGTTTAAGCTTCAACATCAGTCTTTCCAATGAACACTCAGGACTGATCCCCTTTAGGATGGACTGGTTGGATCTCCTTGCAGTCCAAGGAACTCTCAAGAGTCTTCTCCAACAACACAGTTCAAAAGCATCAGTTCTTCGGCACTCAGATTTCCTTACAGTCCAACTCTCCCATCCATACATGACCACAGGAAAAACCATAGCCTTGACCAAATGGACCTTTGCTGTCAATGTCTCTTCTTTTTAATATGCTGTCTAGGTTGGTCATGACTTTCCTTCCAAGGAGTAAGTGTCTTTTAATTTCATGGCTGTAGTCACCATCTGCAGTGATTTTGGAGCCCAAAAGAATAAAGTCTGCCACTATTTCCCCAACTATTACCCATGAAGTGATGGAACTGGATGCCATGATCTTTGTTTTCTGAATGTTGAGTTTTAAGCCAACTTTTTCACTCTCCTCTTTCACTTTCATCAAGAGGCTCTTTGGTTCTTCTTCGCTTTCTGCCAGAAGGGTGGTGTCATCTGCATATCTGAGGTTATAGATATTTCTCCTGGCAATCTTGATTCCTGCTTGTGCTTCATCCAACCCAGCATTTCTCATGATGTACTCTGTATATAAGTTAAATAAGCAGGGCGGCAATATACAGCCTTGACATACTTGTTTTCCTGTTTGAAACCAGTCTGTTGTTCCATATCCAGTTCTAACTGTTGCTTCCTGACTGCATACAGATATCTCAAGAGGCAGGTCAGGTGGTTTGGTATTCCCATCTCTTTCAGAATTTTCCACAGTTTATTGCGATCCACACAGTCAAAGGCTTTGGTATAGTCAATAAAGCAGAAATAGATGTTTTTATGGAACTCTTGCTTTTTCGATGATCCAGTGGATGTTGGCAATTTGATCTCTGGTTCCTCTGCCTTTTCTAAAACCAGCTTGAACATCTTGAAGTTCACGGTTCACGTACTGCTGAAGCCTGGCTTGGAGAATTTAGAGCATTACTTTTACTAGTGTGTGAGATGACTGCAATTGTGTGGTAGTTTGAGCATTCTTCAGAGAAGGCAATGGCAACCCACTCCAGTATTCTTGCCTTGAGAATCCCAGGGACAGGGGAGCCTGGTGGGCTGCCGTCTATGGGGTCACACAGAGTCGGACACGACTGAAGTGACTTAGCAGCAGTAGCAGTTGAGCATTCTTTGGCATTGCCTTTCTTTGGGATTGGAATGAAAACTGACCTTTTCCAGTCCTGTGGCCACTGCTGAGTTTTCCAAATTTGCTGGCATATTGAGTGCAGCACTTTCACAGCATCATCTTTCAGGATTTGAAATAGCTCAACTGGAATGCCATCAGCTCCACTAGCTTTGTTCGTAGTGATGCTTCCTAAGGCCCACTTGACTTCACATTCCAGGATGTCTGGTTCTAGGTGAGTGATCACACCGTCATGATCATCTGGGTCATGAATATCTTTTTTGTACAGTTCTTCTGTGTATTCTTGCCACCTCTTAATATCTTCTGCTTCTGTTAGGTCCATACGATTTCTGTCCTTTATTGTGCCCATCTTTGCATGAAATGTTCCCTTGGTATCTCTAATTTTCTTGAAGAGATCTCTAGTCTTTCCCATTCTATTGTTTTCCTCTATTTCTTTGCACTGATCATTGAGGAAGGCTTTATTTTCTCTCCTTGCTATTCTTTGGAACTCTGCATTCAGATGGGTATATCTTTCATTTTCTCCTTTGTTTTTCTCTTCTATTAGAGAAATGCAAATCAAAACTACAATGAGGTATCACCTCATATCAGTCAGAATGGCCATCATCAAAATATTTACAAACAAACAAATGCTGGAGAGGATGTGGAGAAAAGAAAACCCTTCTGTATTATTGGTGGGACTATAAATTGATACAGCCACTATGGAGAACAGTTTTGTTCAGCCACTCAGTCGTGTCTGACTCTTTGTGACCCCATGGACTGCAGAACACCAGGTTTCCCTGTCCTTCACCATTTCCTGGAGCTTGCTCAAACTTACATCTATTGAGTCGGTAATGCTATCCAACCATCTCATCCTCTGTCATCCCCTTCTGCTACTGCCTTCAATCTTTCCCAGCATCAGCATCTTTTCTAATGAGTCTGCTCTTCACATTAGATGACCAAAGTATTAGATCTTCACCTTCAGCATCAGTCCTTCTAATGAATATTCAGAACACTATGGAGGTTCCTTAAAATCTAGAAATAACTCTACTATGATGCAGCAATCCCACTACTGGGCATATACTCTGAGAAAGCTACAATTCTAAAATACACAGGTACCCCAGTGTTCATTCCACCTTTATTTACAATAGCCAGAACATGGAAGCTACCTAGATGTCCATCAACAGATGAATAAAGAAGGTGTGGTATATAAATACAATCGAATATTATTCAGCCATAAAAAGGGATGAATTTGAATTAGCTGTAGTGAGATGGATGAACCTAGAGCTTGTTATACCGAGTGAAGTAAGTCAGAAGAAGAAAAACAAACATCGTATATTAATGCATATATCTGGAATCTAGATGCATTAACATAGAGTAAAAAAGCTGGGTTAAAATTCAACATCAAAAAACTAAGATCATGGCCTTGAGTCCTATCATTTCATGGCAAATAGATGGAGAAAATTAGAAGCAGTGACAGACTGTATTTTCCTGGGCTCCAAAATCACTGTGGATGGTGACTGCAACCATGAAATTAAAAGATGCTTGCTCCTTGGAAGAAAAGCTGCGACAAACCTAGACAGCAAATTAAAAAGCAAAGACCACTTTGCCAACAAAGATCTGTGTGTCATCAATGCTATGGTTTTTCCAGTAGTCATGTATAGATGTGAGAATTGGACCATAAAGAAGACTGAATGCTGAAAAAATGATGCCTTCAATTTGTAGTGCTGGAGAAGACTCTCAGGAGTCACTGGACTGCAAGCAGATCAAACCATTCAACTATAAAGGAAATCAACACTGAATATTCATTGGAAAGACTGATGCTGAAGCTGAAGCTCTAATACTTTGGCCACCTGATGTGAAGATCTGACTTATTGGATAGACCCTGATGCTGGCAAAGATTGAAGGCAAAAGGAGAAGAGGGCATCAGAGGATGAGATGGTTAGACAGGATCACCAATTCAATGGACATGATACTGGGCAAACTCAGGGCGATAGTGAAGGATAGAGAAGTCTGGTGTGCTGTAGTAACTGGGGTTGCAAAGAGTTGAACACAACCTAGTGACTGAACAACAGCAACAAATGGAATCTTTAAAAAAAAATGGTACTGATGAACCTTTCTGCAGGGAAGGAATGGAGATGCAGATGTAGAGAACAGACTTGTGGACAGAGTTGGGGAAGGGGATGGTGGAACAGACTAAGTAGCCTTGACATATATACACTTGAAAAAGATAACTAGTGTGAAGTTGTTATAAAACACAGAAAGTCCAGCCTGGTGTTCTGTGATGACCTAGAAGGGTGGAATGGGTGGAGGGGAGGGAGGCTCAGGATGGAAGGGATATATATATATATATATATATGTAATTGAGTGATTTAAATGGTTGTATGGCAGAAACCAAGGCAACATTGTAAAACAATTTTCTCCAATTAAAAAGTAAATTTACTAAAAAAAAATGACGTTGGTAGGGCCATGCTCCTTCTGAAACTGGAGGGAAATACTTCTTTGCCTCTTCCACGCTTCTAATTGTTTGCTGACAGTCTTAACATGATCTTTGACTTACAGCACAACTCCAACCTCTGTTGCGTAACATTTGTTATCACATGATATTCTCCCTGTATCTCTGTGTCTTCACATGGCTGTCTTCTTATAAGGGCAACAATGGTAATGGATAAGGAGCCCTCAGCACTCTAGAATGAGAGTATCTTACTTATTGAATTACATCTGTAATAACTCTTCCCAGATAAGGTTTCATTCTGAAGTACTGGTGGTTAGGAATTCTATATGTATGTGTGTTTATTTGGCTGCTGCTGCTGCTAAGTCGCTTCAGTCGTGCCCGACTCTGTGCGACCCCATAGACGGCAGCCCATCAGGCTCCCCCGTCCCTGGGATTCTCCAGGCAAGAACACTGGAGTGGGTTGCCATTTCCTTCTCCAATGCGTGAAAGTGAAAAGTGAAAGTGAAGTCGCTCAGTCATGTCCGACCCTTCGCAACCGCATGGACTGCAGCCCACCAGGCTCCTCCGTCCATGGGATTTTCCAGGCAAGAGTACTGGAGTGGGTTGCCATTGTATTTGGCAGGAGGGTACAATTCAGCCCTAACAGTGTCCAACCATATTTAGAAGTGTGGAAGCAGGTCTTGGTATTTTGACTAGGCTAAGGCATTGAGTGCTATTATCAAACTTTCTCTCAGATCTCTTTTCTTGCTTTTTTTCTTTCTCCCATAGAACCTTTGCTCAAGATGTCTTCTCAACATTTTCTCAGCATTTTCCCCCTTTATTTCTGTGTATTTAAATTTGGTTCAGTCCCGTTCTGTATACTGTCTTTATATGTTGGCTTATGAAGCTCTGGTCAATGTACTTATAGATTCATCAGTATGGCAGTGATTTGATTAATGCCTTCCTCCTTTAATAGGCTGGAACCTATATAAATACAAAGACTCTAATTCTTTCCCCATTATATTATGACCCTAGTGCCTTTCACAGTGTCTGGAACAAAATTAATATTCTGTAATTTTTTTTGAGGAAATGACTGAATATTTCTATGCCATGGGAAAAGAAATAATACCATCATTTGGTGTAAAAAAAAAATTTTTTTTTTGGCTGCATGGTGGCATGTGATCTTAGTTCCCAACCAAGGTGCAAACTCACCTTCACTGCTTGGAAACAAAGAGTCTTAACCATTGGACAATCAGGGAAGTCCTCAGTGTATGAAATCTTATAACTGTTTAAGAAAGGATGGCTTTTTACAATTATTGTACATGAGGTATGTGACTGATAATCAAATAAGAAAAATAATGCTATAAAAATAAGAAAAGAAACTTAGAAAAATGAACCTATGGATGAGGAATTATAAGATCATAGGCATATAAAGTAATAACTTAAGAAAACACTTTGGAAATAAATATCTGTGATTTCACATGAATCACAGGTCTGACAATGGTCCATATAGTCAAAGCTATGGTTTTTCCAGTAGTCATGTATGGATGTGAGAGTTGGACAATAAGGAAAACTGAGTGCTGAAGAATTGATGCTTTTGAGCTGTGGGATTGGAGAAGACTCTTGAGAGTCCCTTGGACTATAAGGAGACCAAACCAGTCAATCCTAAAGGAAATCAATCCTGAATATTCATTGGAAGGATTGATGCTGAAGCTCCAATCCTTTGGCCACCTGATGAGAAGAACTGATTTGTTGGGAAAGATTGAAGGCAGGAGGAAAAGGGGATGACAGGATGAGATGGTTGGATGGCATCATTGACCTGATGAACTTGAGCAAGCTCTGGGGTTGGTGATGGACAGGGAAGCCTGGTGTGCTGTAGTCTATGGGGTCGCAAAGAGTCAGACACAACTGAGCAATTGAACTGAACTGATCTGTGCTTTCAGAACCACAAAGGCCATTTTTAAGCATGGATTTCTAGTGTATCATGACTTTATGACTAAGATTAACTTTTCTTGGTCTGAGTTGAAATTCCAGTTCATTGTTTACTCTTTGTCTGACTGTGGTCACATTACTGAATCTGTTTACTGACCTGCAAAATGGGGATGATAATGAAAACCTATTTCTAGTGTTATATTTAATTTCTGTCATTCAAGTAAAGCATTCAGCAAATATAATTGTTGACCCTGAGCTCAGTCTTGAAAGGTGATAATGTATTTTTTTCCTAAGAAGAAAAAGTATTCAGATAGGGGTATTTTTCATTTTTCCAGGAAAATTTTTCAAAAAGGCCTCAAAAGTCATTATAGGGAACAAAGTGCATGGTAGCTAGGACACTGCATGACAACAAAAATATGACAGGCTCTGTTCCTAATCACTGTGAAGCAGATATCAAAAAGGGACATGTGTTTAATATGTTTTGGACAAAGGTAACCAACAGATATATTTTTCAGAGTTAGTAGGAAGATAATGAGAAAGAATGCATTAGAAAAAATGTTTCTCCATCTTTAATATGCATTTGAATCACTTGGGAACTCATAAATATGAAAATTCTAATTCAGTGTGTCTGGGATGGGGCCTGAGATTCTGCTTTTCTACCACATCTCCTGGTGATTCCACGGCAGTTCATCCTTGAATCAACCTAAGGATTAAGTTTCAGATATACAATAATAAGATATAGGTTATCTTAAGAAGCACAAGCTGGAATCAAAATTACCGGGAGAAATATCAATAACATCAGATACGTAGATGACACCACCCTTATGGCAGACAGGGAAGAGGAACTCAAAAGCCTCTTGATGAAAGTGAAAGTGGAGAGTGAAAAAGTTGGCTTAAAGCTCAACATTCAGAAAATGAAGATCATGGCATCTGGTCCCATCACTTCGTGGAAAATAGATGAGGAAACAGTGGCTGACTTTATTTTTTTGGGCTCCAAAATCACTACAGATGGTGAGTGCAGCCATGAAATTAAAAGACGCTTACTCCTTGGATGGAAAGTTGTGCCCAACCTAGATAGCATATTGAAAAGCAGAGACATTACTTTGCCAACAAAGGTTCGTCTAGTCAAGGCTATGGCTTTTCCAGTGGTCATGTATGGATGTGAGAGTTGGACTGTGAAGAAAGCTGAGCGCCGGAGAATTGATGCTTTTAAACTGTGGTGTTGGAGAAGACTCTTGAGAGTCCCTTGGACTGCAAGGAGATCCAACCAGTCCATTCTAAAGGAGATCAACCCTGGGATTTCTTTGGAAGGAATGATGCTAAAGCTGAACCTTCAGTACTTTGGCCACCTCATGCGAAGAGTTGACTCATTGGAAAAGACTCTGATGGCGGGAGGGATTGGGGGCAGGAGGAGAAGGGGACAACAGAGGATGAGATGGCTGGATGGCATCACTCACTCGACGGACATGAGTCTGAGTGAACTCCGGGAGTTGGTGATGGACAGGGAGGCCTGGCGTGCTGCGATTTATGGGGTTGCAGAGAGTTGGACACGACTGAGAAACTGAACTGAACTGAAGTGCTTATTTGTCTTCCATTAAAAACTTCCTTGGAATATTATGGAATTTTGGTTAGCAGGTAAAAAAGATCATTGAGCCAATGATTTTAGTCACTAAAATTCTTGGTGCATCTTATTAAGACTGGTTTTGTAATTCATGGGCTTCCCTTGTGGTTCTGCTGGTAAAGAATCCACCTGCAATGTGGGAGACATGGGTTTGATCCCTGGGTTGGGAAGATCCCCAGGAGAAGGGAAAGGCTACCCACTCCAGTATTCTGACCTGGAGAAGTCCATGGACCATATAGTCCAAAGGGTCGCAGAGAGTCAGACATGACTGAGTGACTTTAATTTTGTAATTTTGGGGCCTCACTGGCCAGGTTTTCCCATGTGAGATACTATAGTAATTGTTACCTCAAACATAATCACACAAATATCATTTTCATCAACAACTCCAAGAGAAAAATATATCAGACCCTTCACATAAAATAGAATTAAAAGGCCACATATTATTGAAAAAATTGTCATTTTACATATTTCTGGGGCTTTCAATCTTTTAAAGAAGGAAATATTTGTTTGATTATAAGTAAATTGATAACATTTTAATGAGAATAGTATTTTATTATTCCTGAATGAACGTTCTACATAGAGGACAAACACAAGATAATATTTGATTTGATAGTCTGTTTGTCTGGAAACTCTGTTGCCCTATTAACAATATTGTATCATGTGAACATGCCCAGATTCACTTCAAAAATCATTAAAAGGCAGCCTGCATGTACACTAGATTTATTGAGACATCAAATTTTCATTTCATGAATTCCAAATGTTCAATTATAGCTTAGAGAGTTTTTATGGGTCTTCTAATTTGATTCTGTGGATGTTGGAAAATTGGAAAATTAGAAACATATTAACAGTACCTAAGTTTTAGGAAATAATCAATGACAAAAAGCCTGAGAGAAAAAACTAGTCAATACAGCTGGGAAATGGAGAATTAAGGTATATTTAATAAATAGATTTTCTCTAACCTGTGTACTTCCAAATACATTTTGGAATAAATAAACCTGAACATGAACTCCTACGTGTTATTCAATCCTTATGGATTCAAAGAGGACATCTAATCTGAAAGCCTCCAAATATTCGCTCTTTGTAAACTTTATTAACAAACAGGTTCGCTAATAGCCATCACGTGTAATTTATGATGAACCAAACAGAACAGTTGAGAAGCAAATTCCATATATCAATTTTTACATTTATGGTGACTCAGAATGCAACCACTAAAATAAACTAAATCATCAACTAAACTAAGGTTTAAAATTTCAATAGGTAATGTAGGATATAATCGAATATACTTTTCTATACGCATTTACACACAAACCACACAAACATGCATAAAAACATAAGTGATGATTTGCATTCCTGATTTACTTCTGTAATGTGGAATAGTTTGGGCTTGGATACTGAAATATTTGCACCCTACACTTTCATAGGAACCCAAAGAATCACTACCTATACCCTCACCAAGAAGATGAATTTTGTTTGTAAAAGGGGCAAAAGACTGAATCTTAAGCTATAAATTTTTTTTAAAAATAACTCCAAATTTTGGCGAAGAATTTGTAATAAGTAGCTCTGATGGAAGTAGCTCTGAAAAATTAAGCTGAGTGTAAAATATGATAGCTGAGCATTACTGAAAATATCAGCCAAACTATTATTTTTCATCTATGAACTGAGGAAAATAATTACTGCCTCATAGGTTTTCTGTGGAGATTAAATGAGATGGCAAATATATAACTATCTTATTGTAGATGTAAAATAAGTATTTATTCATTTCATTTCATTTCTCTCTGCCTTCTCTTTTTGAGTTATTTAGTGAATTATTTTCATTGATTCAGGTTCTCTTTTGCAAATTGAACCCATTAATGTACTATATATTTGGTTACCCTAAGAACTAGTAAATACAAAATTAAAAGTGGTAAATATATGTCTTACCTGGAAAAGAAATTAAAAAGTGGAAGAAACAAGCCAACTGGACATATTAAGATTTCTTTTATATAAGCATGTAGCGTAAATCTAGTAACTGTCAAAATTAGTTTAATAAACAGACACAATTGACAGTCTAGTTTAGTAGCTTAACTGGATATGACGTACCTTAACTGGATATGGGTGACCAAGATAAGCAATGTATACAACCTAAAATTTTAAAAGACTTGACTTATCCTACCATCTCTGATATACTTGCCATCAAAATTTTTGCCACCAACTTCAATTAAAACTCTTCATAACCTTAACTGTCTTCCTTTTTCCAAATGTCTCCTTTAAGCATAGCTCAAAGCAGCAAACAAATTAACTTTTTAAAAATCCCATAAGTTCCTGTCACCTCCCTGCTCAAAATCTTCCAGTGGCCTCCCATGTTACTTATAATAAGAACCCAGACTCCTTACCAAGTACCGCAAAAGCCTGTATGCTCAAACACCTGTATACCTTGCTTGTCTCTTCAAACCTTATGTACTATCTCTCTGTTCTTTACTCCTATACAGCTACAAAGCCTTCTAATATAACCAAGTGAAATGCTGTATTTTATACAGTTTTGCATAAATTTCATTTATATTTTTACTGTGGTATCCTCAGTTCAGAAAGAACCTGACTCTCAATAAACGTATATATTGAGTAGATTAATTTCAACTCTGCTTTATTCTATGATGTACAGTCTAACTGAATTGAACAAACTTACTGAGCACGTAATGTTGATAAGGCACAGAGTTATATATTATGGATAAATATAGAGATTGACAATACATTTGTTCCCTCAAAGAGTTTACAGTCTATTAAGGATATACATATACAATGTGTATATGTGTATACGTATATAATATCCTTCAATACATATATAATGTATTGAAGTTTAAACTAATAAATGGTATAAAATTGTGCAATATAAATACTTGAGGGAAATTCATTTTTATTCTGGCAGAGGTATTTAAGCTTAGTCTTAAAATATGAATAACATTTTAAAACTATCATCACCAGCATTTTTGCATAAGCAATGTTGAATCATATTCATGAATATCTACATAAATGTAAAAATGGCCTATAATTCTAGTGCTTCAAAATATTAAGATCTGTGACAACCTAGAGGGGTGGGATGGGTGGGAGGTTTAACAGGGAGGGACATACGTATACCTTTAGCTAACTCAGGTTGATATATGGCACAAACCAACACAATATTGAAAAAAAATTATCCTTTGATTAAAAACAGATTTTTAGAAAAGAAAAAAAATTAAATATTTGGCTCCTTTTCCTTCTAATCTCTTTTTATATTGATACTATTTGTACAGTTACAATTAGGATATACATTCAATTCTTTCTTTTACTTTTTAATACCCATAAACTTTTAAAAATTTTATTTATAGTTTTCAGTTTAATATATGAATAAAATTCCAGAGTGTTTTAAACAAAATTTAGCTGTTTTATGGCTACTTAATTTCTTCTCAATTATTCCTTAAAATGAATACATTTTTAATGAACATGCTCAAGCACATGCCTACTTAAGAATCAAGAAGATTCAGCAATGAACATGAGAAAAATTGTATTCTAGGGATAGGAGATAACACTACACAACCTAGCTATAGAATAATTTTTACAATTTAGGAGTAAAAGGATTTAAGACATCATCCACTTACTTTATCACATTTTCCAGATGAGGAATCTGAGGTTCATACAAGTTATGTGACTTTTCAACAATGACATGGCTAGTGGTCTGCAGTTCAAGAACAAGTTTCAATCTATATTACTCTAGATCCCATAGTCACTCTAATCTGCAACTCAGTTCAGTTCAGTCCCTGAGTCCTGTCCGACTCTTTGCGACCCCATGAATCACAGCACGCCAGGACTCCCTGTCCATCACTAACTCCCGGAGATCACCCAGACTCACATCCATCGAGTCAGTGATGCCATCCAGCCATCTCATCCTCTGTCGTCCCCTTCTCCTACTGCCCCCAATCCCTCCCAGCATCAGAGTCTTTTCCAATGAGTCAACTTTTCGCATGAGGTGGCCAAAGTACTGGAGTTTCAGCTTTAGCATCATTCCTTCCAAAGAAATCCCAGGGCTGATCTCCTTCAGAATGGACTGGTTGGATCTCCTTGCAGTCCAAGGGACTCTCAAGAGTCTTCTCCAACACTATAGTTCAAAAGCATCAATTCTTCAGTACTCAGCCTTCTTCACAGCCCAACTCTCACATCCATACATGACCACAGGAAAAACCATAGCCTTGACTAGACGAACCTTTGTTGGCAAAGTAATGTCTCTGCTTTTGAATATGCTATCTTGGTTGGTCATAACTTTCCTCCCAAGGAGTAAGTGTCTTTTAATTTCATGGCTGCACTCACCATCTGCAGTGATTTTGGAGCCCCAAAAAATAAAGTCTGACACTGTGTCCACTGTTTCCCCATCTATTTCCCATGAAGTGATGGGACCAGATGCCATGATCTTCGTTTTCTGAATGTTGAGCTTTAAGCCAACTTTTTCACTCTCCACTTTCACTTTCATCAAGAGGCTTTTGAGTTCCTCTTCACTTTTTGCCATGAGCGTGGTGTCATCTGCATATCTGAGGTTATTGATATTTCTCCCAGCAATCTTGATTCCAGCTTGTGTTTCTTCCAGTCCAGTGTTTCTCATGATGTACTCTGCATATAAGTTAAATAAGCAGGGTTACAATATACAGCCTTGACGAACTCCTTTTCCTATTTGGAACCAGTCTGTTGTTCCATGTCCAGTTCTAACTGTTGCTTCCTGACCTGCATACAAATTTCTCAAGAGGCAGATCAAGTGGTCTGGTATTCCCATCTCTTTCAGAATTTTCCACAGGTTATTGTGATCCACACAGTCAAAGGCTTTGGCATAATCAATAAAGAAGAAATAGCTGTTTTTCTGGAACTCTCTTGCTTTTTCGATTTTCCAGCAGACGTTGGCAATTTGGTCTCTGGTTCCTCTGCCTTTTCTAAAACCAGCTTGAACATCAGGAATTTCACGGTTCACATATTGCTGAAGCCTGGCTTGGAGAATTTTGAGCATTACTTTACTAGCATGTGAGATGAGTGCCATTGTGTGGTAGTTTGAGCATTCTTTGGCATTGCCTTTCTTTGGGATTGGAATGAAAACTGACCTTTTGCAGTCCTGTGGCCACTGCTGAGTTTTCCATATTTGCTGGCATATTGAGTGCAGCACTTTCACAGCATCATCTTTCAGGATTTGAAAGAGTTCCACTGGAATTCCATCACCTCCACTAGCTTTGTTCGTAGTAATACTAGGCACTAATTATGAAAATTTAACACATCATTTAACATATGGTATTTTAGCACTGGCTACCTGGTAATATCAGTTTAATGCAACTACCAGACATTAATTATGAAAACTTAACACAACATTTAACATATGGTATTTTAGCACTGGGTACCTGGAATGTCTGTTTAAAGCTCATTCTTCATTTAGTTCCTCTTTTGGTTTCTGAATGATGCATTAAGTCTGATATTTGATGGACTTCCTTATTTATCTCAAGTGTTACTATCATCAGTATCAGTCAGCTCAGTCACTCAGCTGTGTCCAACTCTTCATGACCCCATGAACTGGAGCACGCCAGGCCTCCCTAACAATCACCAACTGCCGGAGTCCACCTAAATCCATATCCATTGAGTAGGTGATGCCATCCAACCATCTCATCCTCTGTTGTCCCCTTCTCCTCCTGCCCTCAATCTTTCCCAACATCAGGCACTTTTCAAATGAGTCAGCTCTTTGCATTAGGTAGCCATAGTATTGGAGTTTCAGCTTCAACATCAGCCCTGCCAATGAACACCCAGGACTGATTTCCTTTAGGATGGACTGGCTGGATCTCCTTACAGTCCAAGGGACTCTCAAGAGTCTTCTCCAACACCACAGTTCAAAAGCATCAATTCTTCGGCACTCAGCTTTCTTTACAGTCCAACTCTCACAACCATACATGACTACTGGAAAAACAATAGCCTTGACTAGACAGACCTTTGATGGCAAAGTATTGTCTCTGCCTTTTAATATGCTATCTAGTTTGGTCATATCTTTCCTTCCAAGGAGTAAGCGTCTTTTAATTTCATGGCTACAAGCACCATCTGCAGTGATTTTGGAGCCCCCCAAAAATACAATCAGCCACTGTTTCCCAATCTACTTGCCATGAAGTGATGGGACCGGATGCCATGATATTCATTTTCTGAGTGTTGAGCTTTAAGCCAACTTTTTCACTCTCCTCTTTTGCTTTCATCAAGAGGCTTTTTAGTTCTTCCTCACTTTCTGCCATAAGGGTGGTATCATCTGCATATCTGTGGTTACTGATATTTCTCCCAGCAGTCTTGATCCAGCTTGTGCTTCCTCCACCCAGCATTTCTCATGATGTACTCTGCATAGAAGTAAAAAAAGCAGGGTGACAAAATACCCTTGACATACTGCTTTTCCTATTTGGAACCAGTCTGTTGTTCCATGTCCAGTTCTAACTGTTGTTTCCTGACCTGCATACAGGTTTCTCAAGAGGCAGGTCAGGTGGTCTGGTTTTCCTATCTCTTTCAGAATTTTCCACAGTTTATTGTGATCCACACAGTCAAAGGCTTTGGCATAGTAATAAAGCAGAAATAGATGTTTTTCTGAAACTCTCTTGCTTTTTTGATGATCCAGCGGATGTTGGCAATTTAGGATCTCTGATTCTTCTGCCTTTTCTAAAACCAGCTTGAATGTCTGGAAGTTCACAGTTCATGTGCTGTTGAAGCCTGGCTTGGAGAATTTAGATCATTACTTGTACTAGCGTGTGAGATGAGTGCAATTGTGCGGTAGTTTGAGCATTCTTTGGCATTGCCTTTCTTTGGGATTGGAATGAAAACTGACCTTTCCAGTCCTGTGGCCACTGCTGAGTGTTCCAAATTTGCTGGCATATTGAGTGCAACACTTTCACAGCATCATCTTTCAGGATTTGAAATAGCTCAACTGGAACTCCATCACCTCCACTAGCTTTGTTTGTAGTGATGCTTCCTAAGGCCCACTTGACTTCACATTCCAGAATGTCTGGCTCTAGGTGAGTGTGAGTGGTCACACCATCATGATTATCTGGGTTATGAAGATCTTTTTTATATAGGTTTTCTGTGTATTCTTGCCACCTTTTCTTAATAACTTCTGCTTCTATTAGGTCCATACCATTTCTGTCCTTTATTGAGCCCATTTTTGCATGCAATGTTCCCTTGATATCTCTAATTTTCTTGAAGAGATCTCTAGTCTTTCCCTTTCTATTGTTCTCCTCTATTTCTTTACATTGATTCCTGAGGAAGGCTTTCTTATCTCTCCTTGCTATTCTTAGGAACTCTGCATTCAAATGGGTATATCTTTCCTTTTCTCCTTTGCTTTTCACTTCTCTTCTTTTCACAGCTATTTGTAAAGCCTCCTCAGACAGCCATTTTGCTTTTTTTGCATTTATTTTTCCTGGGGATAGCCTTAATTCCTGTCTCCTGTACAATGTCACGAACCTCCATCCCTAGTTCATCAGGTACTCTGTCTATCAGATCTAGTCCCATCATGAGTATATACGTATACTAATAATCAGTATATATGTATATATATGTGTGTATGTACAACTGTCTGCTTTAGTTCTTTGTTTCATGTGATTTTTAAAAGAAATACAATGAAGTCGTGTATAGGTCTTTCTTTATTTGAATTTGGAGTCTGTGATATGTGCACACATGTGTGTGTGCTTGTGTTTATTCATCAGACTGCCAATGGACAGAACTTAGTTGTCTTTCTCTGTGATCTCTATTTCCACAAATATATAAACTGAATTATGAATATTCAAACATGAGGATATTTGATCTAACACAAAAGATATAATAATTTGGTACCGTGATTCCAATGTAAAAAAGTAAAACCTTACCAACAATGGGATGATAGTGCAGTCAAACTCAACCTTAAGCAATATAACAAATTTTATACTCTAAATACCTCTTCTACTTATTAATTCAGCACATTAGGATGTGAAATCCTTGAATTCCATTGCTTTTTTAGGGCAATGTACATTACCATTTCAACATCCTTAAACCAAACTATCATTTTCAAGAGCTCTGCAAAATATGTTGTTTACTGAACTATATAATTTCCTATTAGAAAATTAACTCCTTATTGTCAAATTCAGACTTAAATTGAAGAAAGTAGGAAAAACCACTATACCATTCAGGTATGACCTAAATCAAATCCCTTATGATTATACAATGGAAGTGACAAGTAGATTCAAGGGATTATATCTGATAGACAGAGTGCCTGAAGAACTATGGATGGAGGTTTGTGATGTAATAGAGCAGGCAGTAGTCAAGACCATCCCCAAGAAAAAGAAATACAAAAAGGTGAAATGGTTGTCTGAGGAGACCTTACAAATAGCTGAGAAAAGAAGAGAAGCTAAAAGCAAAAGAGAAAAGGAAAGATATTCCCATTTGAATGCAGCTTTCCAAAGAATAGCAAGGAGATATAAGAGAGCCTTCCTCAGTGATCAATGCAAAGAAACAGAGGAAAACAAAATTGGAAACTAGAGATCTCATCAAGAAAATTAGAAATACCAAGGGAATTTTTCATGCAAAGATGAGTGCAATAAAGAAAAGAAATGGTATGGACCTAACAGAAGCAGAAGATATTAAGAAGAGATGGCAAGAATACACAGAAAAATTATATAAAAAAGATCTTCATGACACAGATAACCATGATGGTGTGATCACAAACCTAGAGCCAGACATCCTGGAATGTGAAGTCAAGTGGGCCTTAGAAAGCATCACTACGAACAAAGCTAGTGGAGGTGATGGAATTCCAGTTGAGCTATTTCAAATCCTGAAAGATGATTCTGTGAAAGCGCTGTACTCAAATTTGCCAGCAAATTTGGAAAACTCAGCAGTGGCCACAGGACTGGAAAAGGTCAGTTTTCATTCCAATCCCAAAGAAAGGCAATGCCAAAGAATGTTCAGACTATCGCACAATTCTACTCATCTCACACACTGGCCAAATAATGCTCTAAATTCTCCAAGCCAGGCTTCAAGAGTACATGAACTGTGAACTTCCAGGTGTTCAAGCCTGATTTAGAAAAGGCAGAGGAACCAGAGATCAAGTTGCCAACATCTGCTGGATCATCAAAACAACAGAGTTCTAGAAAAACATCTACTTCTGCTTTATTGACTGTGCGAAAGCCTTTGACTATGTGTACCCCAACAAACTGTGGAAAATTCTTCAAAAGATGGGAATACCAGGCCACCTGACCTGCCTGAGAAATCTGTATGCAGGTCAGAAAGCAACAGTTAGAACTGCACATGGAACAACAGTTGATTCTAAATTGGGAAAGGAGGATATATACAGTCAGGGTTGTATATTGTCACCCTGCTTATTTAACTTAAATGCAAAGTACATCATGTGAAATGCCATACTGGAAGAAGCACAAGCTGGAATCAAGACTGCCGTGGAAATATAAATAACCTCAGATACACAGAAGACACCACCCTTATGGCAGAAAGTGAAGAAGAACTAAAGAGCCTCTTGATGACAGTGAAGGAGGAGAGTGAAAATGTTGGCTTAAAACTCAACATTCAGAAAACTAAGATCATGGCATCCAGTCCTATCACTTAATGGCAAAAAAAAAAAAAAGGGGGGGGGGAACCAATGGAAACAGTGAGAGACTTTATTTTGGGGGCTCCAAAATCACTGCAGATGGTGACTGCAGCCATGAAATTAAAAGACACTTGCTCCTTGGAAGAAAAGCTATGGCCAACCTAGACAGCATATTAAAAAGCAGAGACTACTTTGCCAACAAAGGTCCATCTATTCAAAGCCATGGTTTTTCCAGCAGTCATGTATGGACAGGAGAGTTGGACTCTAAAGAAAGCTGAGCACCAAAGAACTGATGCTTTTGAACTGTGGTATTGGAGAAGACTCTTGAGAGTCCCTTGGACTGCAAGGAGATTCAACCAGTCCCTCCTAAAGGAAATTAGTCCAGAATATTCACTGGAAGTAGTGATGCTGAAGCTGAAACTCCAATACTTTGGCCACCTGATGCAAAGAACTGACTCTTAGGAAAAGACCCTGATGCTGGGAAAGATTGAAGGCAGGAGTAGAAGGGGATGATAGAGGATGATATAGATGGATGGCATCACTGACTCGATGGACATGAGTTTGAGTAGGCTCTCGGAGTTGGTGATGTAGGCCTGGCCTGTTGCAATCCATGGGATCACAAAGAGTCAGACACGAGTGAGTGACTGAACTGAAACTCAGAAAAAAATCACTTTGCCTCAAATGATTTGCTTGTTTCTTTTAAAAATATTTTCTTTTTATATGTAAGAAGGTATATAGAACTTTACCAAGAAAGCATTCTTCATAAATCCCACCAGTTTTTATCAGAAACATTTGCAAAATCAATACTAGGATACTGAGTTGCGCTGTTTGCAAATTACTCCAAAACTCAAATCTTAATATCAATGTATACAGAACATTACTTAGAGCACAGAATCTTCAATTCAATCATGCATTCAAAGCACCCTAACCTATTCTACTTTGTAGGTGTGAGTATTTCTTTTTAATATATGCAGGAATTATTGTTCAGAGAGAAGATGTGACTTGAAAATTCAAGAGGAAAAAAAGCATTTTTCATTATATGGCAACCAAGCAGAGAGCTGGCCTCATAAAATCACTCCATAGATTATATCATGTGATGGTGAATAATGTTCTGCAATGCAATTACATAACACATGAACTACTTTTCAAAGTATGAAAATGAAGTTTTGATAAGGTTGGAAAAGAAAAAATCAAACAGAAAAAAATGTTTTTAAATAATGTAACTAAAACATGTTTTGCAGGAGAATACACAAGTATTACATATAAATATAGATACAGAGATTTATAGACATATATTAAAAATTTGTTGAACTTATCACTAATTTAAAATAAATACCTGAAAAATTAAAGATTATTATATAACCATAGTATGCTTTATTTAAACTGAGTTTTGTCTATTAAGTATATATACATTGAGAAAATCATATAGTCTTAGAAGCAGAAAATACTTCACCTAAGAGTTCAACTCTATTGTATGGTTGAGGATTAAATCTTTATCAAAAGTAGAAAGTGCCTTTGTAACAGGTGGAAAGGAGCAGGGCACAGCTTTTGAAACAGTGACATAGCTCAATTCTGTTCGGTTTAATTGCTCAGTCATGTTCAACTCTTTGTGACCCCATGGACTGCAGCATTCCAGGCCTCTCAGTCCATCACCAACTCCAGGAGTCCACCCAAACTCATGTCCATTGAGTCGGTGATGCCATCCAACCATCTCATCCTCTGTTGTCCCCTTCTCCTCCCACCTTCAATCTTACAAGCATCAGGGTCTTCTCAAATGAGTCAGTTCTTCACATCAGGTGGACAAAGTATTGGTGTTTCAGCATCAACATCAGTCCTTCCAATGAATACTCAGGACTGATCTCCTTTAGGATGGACTGGTTGGATCTCCTTGCAGTCCAAGCGACTCTCAAGAGTCTTCTCCAACACCACAGTTCAAAAGCATCAATTCTTCGGTGCTCAGCTTTCTTTATACTTCAACTCTCACATCCATACATGACCACAGGAAAAACCATAGCCTTCACTAAACAAAGCTTGGTTGGCAAAATAATGTCTCTTCTTTTTAAAATGCTGTCTAGTTTGGTCATAACTTTTCTTCCAAGCAGCAAGTGTCTTTTAATTTCCTGGCTGTGGTTACCATCAGCAGTGATTTGGGAGCACAAGAAAATAAAGTCTGTCACTATTTCCAGTGTTTCCCCATCTATTTGCCATGAAGTGATGGGACTGGATGCCATGATCTTAGTTTTCTGAATGTTGAGCTGGAAACCAACTTTTTTGCTGTCCTCTTTCACTTTTATCAAGAGGCTCTTTAGTGATTCTTCCCTTTCTGTCATAAAAGTAGTGTCATCTGCATATCTGAGGTTATTGATATATCTCCCGGCAATCTTGATTCTAGCCTGTGCATCATCTGGCCCAGAGTTTCTCATTATGTACTCTGCATATAAGTTAAATAAGCAGAGTGATAATACACAGTCTTGACGAACTGCTTTCCAAATTTGGACCCAGTCTGTTGTTCCATGTCCAGTTCTAACTGTTGCTACCTGACCTGCATACAGATTTCTCAAGAGGTAGGTCAGGTGGTCTGGTATTCCCATCTCTTGAAGAATTTTCCACAGTTTCTTGGGGTCCACAGAGTCAAAGGCTTTGGCATAGTCAACAAAGTAGATGTTTTTCTGGAACTCTCTTGCTTTTTTGATGATCCAGTGGATGCTGGGAATTTGATCTCTGGTTCCTCTGCCTTTACTAAAACCAATTTGAACATTTGGAGATTCACAGTTCACATACTGTTGGAGCCTGGCTTGGAGAATTTTGAGTATTATTTTGCTAGCATGTGAGATGCGTGCAATTGTGTGGTAATCTGAACATTCTTTGGCCTTGCCTTTCTTTGGGATTGGAATAAAAACGGACATTTTCCAGTCCTGTGGCCACTGCTGAGTTTTCCAAATTTGCTGGCATATTGCATGCAGCACTTTCACAGCATCATCTTTCAGGATTTGAAATACCTCAACTGGAATTCCGTCAGCTCCACTAGCTTTGTTCGTAGTGATGCTTCCTAAGGCCCACTTGACTTCACATTCCAGGATGTCTGATTCTAGGTGAGTGATCACACCATCGTGATCATCTGGGTTGTGAAGATCTTTTTTGTATAGTTCTGTGTATTCTCTCTACCTTTTCTTAATATCTCTGCTTCTGTTAGGTCCATACCATTTCTGTCCTTTATTGATCCCATCTTTGCATAAAAAATTCCCTCTAATTTTCTTGAAGAGATCTTTAGTCTTTCCCTTTCTATCGTTCTCCTCTATTTCTTTGCATTGATCGCTGAGGAAGGCTTTCTTATCTCTCCTTGCTATTCTTTGGAACTCTGCATTCAAATGGGTATATCTGTTCTTTTCTTCTTTGCTTTTCATTTCTCTTCTTTTCACAGCTATTTGTAAGGCCTCCTCAGACAGCCATTTTGGCTTTTTACATCTCTTATTGTTGGGGATGGTCTTGATCCCTGTCTCCCATACAATGTTATGAACCTCTGTCCATAGTTCATAAGGCACTCTATTAGATCTAATCCTTTGAATCTATTTCTCACTTCCACTGTATAATTGTAAGGGCTTTGATTTAGGTCATACCAGAAACCTAGATAGCATATTGAAAAGGAGAGACATTACTTTGCCAACAAAGGTCTGTCTGGTCAAGGCTATGGTTTTTCCTGTGGTTATGTATAGATGTGAGAGTTGTACTGTGAAGAAAGCTGAGTGCCGAAGAATTGATGCTTTTGAACTGTGGTGTTGGAGAAGACTCTTGAGAGTCCCTTGGACTGCAAGGAGATCCAACCAGTCCATTCTGAAGGAGATCAGCCCTGGGATTTCTTTGGAAGGAATGATGCTAAAGCTGAAACTCCAGTATTTGGCCACCTCATGCTAAAAGTTGATTCATTGGAAAAGATCCTGATGCTGAGAGGGATTGGAGGCAGGAGGAGAAGGGGACAAAAGAGGATGAGATGGCTGGATGGCATCACTGACTCGATGGACGTGAGTCTGGGTGAACTCCGGGAGTTGGTGATGGACAGGGAGGCCTGGTGTGCTGCGATTCATGGGGTCGCAAAGAGTTGGACACGACTAAGGGACTGATCTGATCTGATCTAGAAGATCCTGTAAGTCTTCATAGAAACGTTCAACTTCAGCTTCTTTAGCATTACTGCTCAGGGCATAGACATGAATCACCATGATATTGAGTGGTTTGCTTTGAAAACGAACAGAGATCATTCTGTTTGTTGAGATTGCACCTAAGTACTGCATTTTTGACTCTTGTTGACTATATTGGCTACTCCATTTCTTCTAAGGAATTCTTATCCAAGATAGTAGCTATAATGGTCATCTGAGTTAAATTCACCCATTCCAGTCCATTTCAGTTCGCTGATTCCTAAAATGTCAATGTTCACTCTTGCCATCTCCTTTTTGACCACTTCCAATCTGCCTTGATTAATGGACCTAACATTCTAGGTTCCTATGCAATATTGCTGTTTACAGCACTGGACCTTGCTTCCATCACCAGTCACATCCAAAACTGGGTGTTGTTTTTACTTTGCCTCAGCCTCTTCATTCTTTCTGGAGTTATTTCTCCACTGATCTCCAGTAGCATATTTGGCACCTACTGACCTGTGGAGTTCATCTTTCAGTGTTTCATGTTTTTGCCTTTTCATACTGTTCATGGGGTTCTCAAGGCAAGAATACTGAAGTAGTTTGCTATTCCCTCCTCCAGTTGACCACATTTTGTCAGAACTCTCCAACATGACTCATTCATCTTAGGTGGCCATACATGGCATGGCTCATAGTTTTGTTGAATTAGACAAGGCTGTGGTCTTTGTGATCAGATTGGTTAGCTTTCTGTGATTGTGGTTTTCACTCTGTCTGCCCTCTGATGGAGAAGGATGAGAGGCTTATGGAAGCTTCCTATTTGGAGAGACTGACTGAGGGCGAAACTGGGCCTTTTTCTGATGGGAGAGGGGGGCATGCTCAGTAAATCTTTAATCCAATTTTCTGTTGACAGGTGGAGCTCTGATTCCTCCCTGCTATTTACCTGGGGCCAAACTATGGTGGAGGTAATGAAGATAATGGTGATTTCCTTCAAAAAAAATCCAATGCATGTAGTTGGGGGCACTACACTCAATACCCCCAACCTTGCATCAGGCCACCACCAACCCACACCTCTGCTGGTGACTCCTGGTCACTCCCAGGCAAGTCTGGGTCAGTCTTTTATGGGGTCACTGTTCCTTTCTCCAGTATCCTGGTGCACACAAGTTTCTCTTCGTGCCTTCCAAGAGTCTATTTCCCAGTCCTGTGTAAGTTCTGGCAGCTCTATGGTGGGGTTAATGGCAACCTGCTCCAAGAGAGCTTATGCCATACCTAGGTCCGCTGCACTGCATCCTGTCACTTTGGCAGTCCACTGCTGACCCATACCTCCACAGGAGATGCTCAAACACAGTTCTGTCTCAGTCTCTGTGGGGTCTCTGGGTCCTGGTGCACAGAGTTTGTTAGAGCCCTCTGAGTATCTTTGCGGGAATGGAGTTTGATTCTAAACGTGAATTCGCCCCTCCTTCCGTTTTTCTAGGACAGTGGAGCGTGAAAAAGTTGGCTTAAAGCTCAACATTCAGAAAACGAAGATCATGGCATCTGGTCCCATCACTTCATGGGAAATAGATGGGGAAACAGTGTCAGACTTTATTTTGGGGGGCTCCAAAATCACTGCAGATGGTGACTGCAGCCATGAAATTAAAAGACGCTTACTCCTTGGAAGGAAAGTTATGACCAACCTAGATAGCATATTGAAAAGCAGAGACACTACGTTGCCAACAAAGGTCCGTCTAGTTAAGGCTATGGTTTTTCCTGTGGTCATGTATGGATGTGAGAGTTGGACTGTGAAGAAGGCTGAGCGCCAAAGAATTGATGCTTCTGAACTGTGGTGTTGGAGAAGACTGTTGAGAGTCCCTTGGACTGCAAGGAGATCCAACCAGTCCATTCTGAAGGAGATCAGCCCTGGGTGTTCTTTGGAAGGAATGATGCTAAAGCTGAAACTCCAGTACTTTGGCTACCTCATTTGAAGAGTTGACTCATTGGAAAAGACTCTGATGCTGGGAGGGATTGGGGGCAGGAGGAGAAGGGGACGACAGAGGATGAGATGGCTGGATGGCATCACTGACTTGGTGGATGTGAGTCTGAGTGAACTCCGGGAGTTGGTGATGGACAGGGAGGCCTGGCGTGCTGTGATTCATGGGGTCGCAAAGAGATGGACACGACTGAGTGACTGATCTGATCTGATTTGATCTGTGGGGTATCTCCCCACAGCTGCTCTAGCACTGTGCAGCCACCGCTCCAGCGCCTACCATCTTACTGGGTTCTCTGACCTTGGACTTGGTGTATCTCCTCATGGCCACTCCAGTGAAGCATAGCCATTGCTCCTAACATTGGACATAGGGTATCTCCTCATGGCCGCTCCAGCACCGCGCGGCCACTGCTAGCTCCAGCGCACCACTCCGTGACATAGCCCAAGGACACAATACAAACCAATTAGAATCAAATGGGACCAAGATGGCAGACAAGACTAGACCTTGAGCTTCAATCAGCAAATGAAATAACACACCCAGAGGTGCCATGACAGTTCCAAGGCACTATTAAAAGACCAAGGAGTGAGCAGTGGCCCAAATCCTGGAAATCTCTGCCCCTTCCCAAATATAGTTGGAATAATCCTCCCACTCATTAACATATGAACTTGCCCAGCCTATAAAAACTAACCATGCCACATTTCACAGCCATGCTCACCCTCTGTGATGCCCCAGGCTCTGTGGGGTATGCTTCTCTCTGTATCTGAATAAATCCACTTCTTACCTATTACTTTGTCTCTCACTGAATTCTTTCAATGATGAGACATCAAGAACCTGATCTTCATTAGATCCAGAAACCAGATACCATGGATTTTGGCTGGATTTGAGTCCCAGACACGTTGGTTCAAGTCCCAAGCTGGGTTTTGGCTGGGTTTGAGCCCCAGCCATGTGGGTTTAGGTCCCAAGCAGGGTTTTGACTGGGTCTGAATCCCAGCCAATGGGTTCAAGTCCAAATCTGAGATATATGGTTTCAGTTTGAGACTGGAATCCCAGTTTTCTAACTTTACTAGTTTTTTAACTGTATGAATAATATCACATGATTTTCTGAGTTTCAGTTTGATCATCTGCAAATCTTTTACAATACCCCTATGAAAGCACAGAGCTGACTCTGGCTGCCATAAAAAAAAAAAAGAAAAAAAAAAAGAATTTATTAGAAAAATAATGCAGTATCAATGGGAGGCTGCAAGACAAGCTAAATCTGAGGGGAAAATTAAAAGAAGCCAGAAGGAAGAGTGGACCCCTACATTACCAGCAGTCATGACTTGGGGCACAATAGTCATTTCAACAGTTATGACTTGGGATACATTTTTTTCCAGTAAGATATCAGGTAATTCTATCTTATTTCATCTCATGCCAAACCCTTATATACACAAGCTATGATCTTATTCTTTCTCAGTAACTATAAACACGTTTCTGAGTCCAGTTACTTAAGAGTATCATATGGTTAATGGAAAAACTGCAAATGAAAAGGGAGTTTTTTGTTTTTATTGTTATTGTTGTTGGCTTGCTGATTGGTTGTTGTTTTGCCTTTTATAAAATACATGTAGATGTAGCTGGGCTAGCTGATAGCTTACAGTGAATGGGGTTGGATTCATGATCTCTGAAGAAGATTTAGCTTTGGGACCAGGGACCAGGCTTGATCACTCAAGAGCTTTTGTGTAGCAGAATTTTATTAAAGTGAAAAAGGGACAGAGAAAGCTTCTGACATAGACATCAGAAGGTGGATGGAGAGTGCCCCCCTTGCTAGTCTTAGCTGGGGAGCTATATGCTTTTTCAATTGGTTATTACAGTAAATCAAAAGAATATCTCAAGATTGTAAAGTGAAAGTGAAGTCGCTCAGTCATGTCTGACTCTTTGTGACCCCATAGACTGTAGCCTACCAGTTCCTCTGTCCATGGGATTTTCCAGGCAATAGTACTGGAGTGGATTGCTATTTCCTTCTCCAAAGGATCTTCCCACCCCAGGGCTCAAACCCGGGTTTCCCGCATTGTAGACGGACACTTTACTGTCTGAGCCACCAGGGAAGTTCAAGATTGTATTTTTTTTTCTTTTTTTTTTTAAATTTTATTTTATTTTTAAAAGATTGTAAAGGTCTTACCAAACCCACTCCTACAATTTACATTTTAAGATAATGGGATTAGAACTAACAATAGAAAGGTCTTACCAGACCCACTCCCAAAATTTACATTTTAACATGACAGCATTAGTCAGAAGGTTCTCATGAAGGAGAAACATGTCCTCCAACACGATACATTGTTGTTATATAATCATGGGTACAGAGTTTAAGGAAAAACATATCCTTGAGCAAGATGAGTTTTTTTTATTTTTTTAGTTTATTTATTTTAATTGGAGGCTAATTACTTTACAATATTGTAGTGGTTTTTGCCATACATTGACATGAATCAGCCATGGGTGTACATGTGTTCCCCATCCTGAACCCCCTCCCACTCCCTTCCCATTCCATCCTTCAGGGTCATCCCAGTTCACCAGCCCTGAGCACCCTGTCTCATGCATCAAACCTTGACTGGTGATGTATTTCACATATGATAATATACATGTTTCAATGCTATTCTCTCAAATCATCCCACCCTCACCTTCTCCCACCGAGTCTGAAAGACTGTTCTATACATCTGTGTCTCTTTTGCTGTCTCTCATATAAGGTTATCATTACTATATTTCTAAATTCCATATAAGTGCATTAGTATACTGTATTGGTGTTTTTCTTTCTGGCTTACTTCATCCGTATAATAGGCTCCAGTTTCATCCACCTCATTAGAACTGATTCAAAGTCTTTTTTATGACTTTTTAATGACTGAGTAATTATTCCATTGGGAGAAGGCAATGGCAACCCACTCCAGTACTCCTGCCTGGAAAATCCCCTGGATGGAGGAGCATGGTGGGCTGAAGTCCATGGGGTTGCTAAGAGTCGGACACGACTGAGCGACTTCACTCTCACTTTTCACTTTCCTGCATTGGAGAAGGAAATGGCAACCCACTCCAGTGTTCTTGCCTGGAGAATCCCAGGGACGGGGGAGCCTCGTGGGCTGCCGTCTATGGGGTCACACAGAGTAGGACACGAATGAAGTGACTTAGCAGCAGTAATATTCCATTGTGTATATGCACTACAGCTTTCTTATCCATTCATCTGCTGATGGACATCTAGGTTGCTTCCATGTCCTCGCTATTATAAACAGTGCTGCAATGAACACTGGGGTACGCATGTCTCTTTCAATTCTGGTTTCCTCAGTGTTTATGCCTAGCAGTGGGATTCCTGGTGGTATGGAATCTCTTAAAAGATTCCAGTTTTTAAAGGAATCTCCACATTGTTCTCCATAGTAGCTATACTACTTTGCATTTCCACCAACAGTGTAAGAGGGTTAGCCCTTTTCTCTGCACCATCTCCAGCATTTATTCTTTGTAGACTTTTTGATAGCAGCCATTCTGACCAGTGTGAGATGGTACCTCATTGTGGTTTTAATTTGCATTTCTCTGAAAACAAGTGATGTTGAGCATCTTTTCATGTGATGAGTTGTTTTGTTGTGCAATCATCAGCTCTGGGCTTAAAGAAAAAAAAAAACATTTATCATTTTCTCCTCCTTGAAAACTCTGGACAATATCTTCTCCAGAGTCCCAGACCCCTTTTTCCTCCTTGGGGTCTGCGGACTTATCAACCTGCTTAAGAATTGACTCTCTCATAGCCTTAATAAAAATTTTCAAGTTTGATGTAGGCCAACGTGTCATGGTGAGGTAAAAATACTATAAAAACCACCAGATTGAAACCACAGTGTTTTTAGCCATTAGGCATGCAAATAAGAAAGAAACGAGTCAGTTATACAATGAAGGAGCAATTGTGTAATAGTTTCTCTCAATAATATCTGATCATTTATTTTGCTGGTGCTGGAGAAGACTCTTGAGAGTCCCTTGGACTGCAAGGAGATCCAACCAGTCCATTCTAAAGGAGATCAGCCCTGGGTATTCTTTGGAAGGAATGATGCTAAAGCTGAAACTCCAGTACTTTGGCTACCTCATGCAGAGTTGACTCATTGGAAAAGACTCTGATGCTGGGAGGGATTGGGGGCAGGAGGAAAAGGGGATGACAGAGGATGAGATTGCTGGATGGCATCACCAACTCAATGGACGTGAGTTTGAGTGAACTCCGGGAGTTGGTGATGGACAGGGAGGCCTGGCGTGCTGCGATTCATGGGGTCACAAAGAGTCGGATAGGACTGAGCGACTGAACTAAACTGAACTGATATATAAAAAAAAATTAATATTATTTGACAAAAAGTCTCTTTTATCTTTATTTGCATTTTTAAATTGTGAGATTAAACATTTTACTATTTATTTCATAATCTCTGCATTCTTTGTTATAAATGCTTTTAGCCATTTACCTACTAACAATTAACATATTTAAGAGGGGGCTAGAGAAAAAATAAATATTCAATCAAAAAGCTTTATAGTAGAAATGGAACTGCTTAAATTTCTGAAAGAGTTTTTAAGCTTTCACAAGATCTTTAAGTCTCTTAAAGGTCATAATATACTATAGGGAAGTTAGATTCATGGTTAGGTTTTGCAGAAACATTCATGTTATTGCATTGTTTGGATTAAAACCACAAAGTCTATAATTTACCTATGTTGGGTGGAGAAACAATCAGAAATAATTATATGCAGATATATTTATTATAGATGCAGATATATATTCTAAGAGGATAGTTTATAATGATAAAAGACCACCTCAGGAAATAAGAAAAATCTAAAATAAATAGCAAACTTAGATCCAAACTAGAAGAAGAAAAATCTGAAGCCTGTAGAAGGAAAGAAAAAAATAAAGATCAGACCAAAAATTTAAAAGTAAATAAATAAAATATAGACCAAAAGATCAATAAAAGGAAGAGCTGATTCTTTGAAAAGATAAACAAAACTGGCAAATCCTTAGACAGACTCATAAGGAAAAAGAGGGAGCCTAAACATAAAATCAGAACTAGAAGAGGATCTGACACCACAGAAATATAAAGGATCATAAGCAATTACTACCAACAATTATATGACAAAATATTGGACAACAAAAAAATCAGGAAGAAATATAAAATATGAACAGACCAATTACAAGTAATAAAATTGAATCAGTAATTTTAAAAAGAAGCTGTCAACAATTAAAAAGTCTAGGAGCAGATAGCTTCACAAGTGAATTCTACTGAACATTTAACATATATTTAACACCTATCCTTCTACAAAAAGTTGAAGAAGATGGAACACTTCTGAGATCAAATTATGAGGCCAACATCACCTTGATATCAAAAACCAAAGACAAAGAAAATTAAAGGTCAGTATCACTGACAACATGGATGCAAATCCTCAATAAAATATTAGCAAATAATTCAACAGTTTATTAAAATATCATATACCATGGCCAAGTGGGACTTATCCCAGTGATGCAGGGATATTTCAATATCTGCATATTAGCTAATATGCCAAATCTCATTAATAAATTGAAGAAAAATTATAATACCATCTCAACAGATGCAGGAAAAGCTTTGCACAAATTCAACATATTTATGTTAATTCTCAACAAAGTGGGTATGGAGGAAATATACCTCAATATAATAAATGCTAAACATGACCAACTCAGCCAATATCATAATCAACACTGAAAAGTCAAAAGCATTGTTTCTAAGATTAGAAACAAGACAAGAATGTGCACTTGTGCCACTTTTGTCCAACATAGTATTGAAAGTTCTAGCTGCAGAAATAAAACGGGAAAGAAATAAAAGAAACCTAAATTTGAAAGGAAGAAGTAACACTGTCAATATTTGCAGATGACATGATACTATATAATACCATCAAAAACTATTAGAACTAAGAAATAAATTCACTAATACTTCAGGATACAATATTAACATATAGAAATCTGTTGGGTTTCTGCACATTAACAAAAAACTATCAGGAAAGAAAATTAAGAAAACAATCTCATTTATAATCACATCAAAAATAATAAAATATCTAGGGGAAAAAAACTCTAACTTAGGAGGTAAAACATCTGTATTTGGAAACTATAAGACAGTGACAAAGAACACTGAAGATAATAAATATATATATGTTAGAGTAGGAAAATTAATATTATTAATATAATAAAGATACAATAATCAAAATAGCATGGTACTGGCACAAAAAACACATAGATCAACAGAATAGAGAGTTCAGAAATAAACCCATGCATTTATATAGTCAATTAAACTGCAACAAAGGAGGTAAGAGTTAATCATGGGAAAAACCAACCTCTTTAATAAATGGTATTGGGAAAACTGGACAGCTACATGAAATAAAATCTAATTGGACTACTTTCTCATATCATATAAAAATTAATTCAACATGGATTAAAGATTTAAATATAAAATTTGAATCTACTCCCAGAAAAGAACATAGTCAGTACGCCCTTTGACACTGGTCTTTTCTAAATTCTTTAGCTATATCTTTTCAGGCAAGGGAAACAAAAGCAAAAAGAAACAAATGAGGTTACACTAAATTAAAGAGCTTTTGCAAAGAAAGGAAGCTATCAATAAATGAAAAGTCCACCTATATAAAGGATGAAGATATTTCTGATAAACCTAATAAAAGGTCAATATCCAAAATATACATAGAACTTGCACAGCATCAAAAACTCCAACAGCCTCATTTTTAAAAAAGCATAGGAACTGAATAGACATTTTTTCCAAAGAAGACATACAAATGGCCAAAAAGCACATGAAGAAAATGCTCAACATAACTAATCATCAGGGAAATGCAAATCAAAACCATAATAAGATATCAACTCACATCTTTCAGCATGGCTATCAAAAATGCAACAAGAGAGATGTGGAGAAAAGAAACCCTTGTGTGCTGTAGGTAGGATTGTAAATTGGTGCAGCCATTATGGAAAATAGTATAGAGGTTTCTCAAAAATTAAAAATAAAATTGCCCTTTGATTCAACAATTTTACTCATGTGTAATTATTTAAAGCAAAAACACTAATTTGAAAAAAATATGTACACCCTATGTACATTGTAGCTTTATTTACAATAGCCAACATATAGAAGCAACCTAAGTGTCTATTGATAGATGAATGCATAAAAAGGATATTATATATATACATATATGCATATATATAATGGAATATTAGCCTTCAAAAATGAAATCTTGCCTTTTGCAATAACATGAATGGATCTAGAGCAACTACGTAAAGTTGAATAAGTCAAACAGAGAAAGACAAGTACCACATGATCTCACTTTTACGTGCAGTCTCAAAAACCAACCAAACAAAATACAATGAAAACAGACTCATAAATATAGAGAGCAAATGAGTGGTTGCCAGAAGGGAGCGGGTAGGGGATGAGTGAAGTAGGTGAAGGGGATTAAGAGATGTAAACCTATGGTTGTGTAATTAATGTCATGAGGATATAATATACAGCATAAGGAACTTGGTAACTTTATATGGGTCAGATGGTTACTAGACTTAGTGTGGTGATCATTTCATATGCAAATGTCAAATCATTATGTGGTACACTTGAAACTAACATAATATTATATGCCAATCATATTTCAATTAAAATATGCTAAAAAATAAAAATGTTATTTTTCATTTGGCTTTTTGAAAGAAAATTGCTACCCTCCATAATTCCCACCCCCTTCATCTTGTGGAAAAGGATGGGAGAGTGAAAACACTTCTTTCACGTCACTTATAGACAGGCAAATTTTCTAAGCATTTTCTAAGCAAATTTTGGAGCATGTCCTTCTCAGTTTGGGAAAAAATGGAAAGCAAGTGAAAGAAGTTGCTTAGAGAGCTGCTTAACCAGGGAAAAAACAGGTAACTGAGTGCTTCTAGGGAATAACTGGACTACTTTTCACTGATATATCAAAATATGCATGAGTGCTTCCTTGAAACAGAAATAAGCAATATAGGAGAGTGGGCCTAGAGCTCTTTTAAGTCCTACTAAAGAGAAATGTTTAAAAAGTGTGCCAAGACTCTAGAGACTATGAGGAGTGAACTACACACACACACAACAGAAAGGAATAGTGAAGCCATCGACTGAGAGAAAAGTATTGCTTATGTTCTGAATGTTGCCCCTGAAAAGTGCCATCAGGAGAATGTGTTCAGCACCAAGGACAGATCCCACAATATTGCCTCTATTTAAATGTCAGCCAGTCATACAGAGCAAGAAGTGACGTCCCTTTCATCTTCTCCAGGGCATTTTCCAACCCAAGGATCAAACCCAGGTTTCCTGTATTACCATCCGAGTCATCTGGGAAGCCCAAGAAATTTAATTGATTTATTTTCTTTATAGTTCACCTTCCCATAACATCTCTCTATTCTCTAGCTATGAATGAGTTAGTTTGTTTATTAGAGAGGCATGGAGTTGAGTGGGAGAAATATTAGAATTGAATGACCATAATGGCCATCCCCACTGCTAATTGACAGTTTACTATGGTTTTTCTGGAGGATGGGAGAGGAACTGCTATTTAATCACATTTGACACTGTGGTAAATTACAGTTTTCCAACACTTCTTTGTTCCCTCTATGCCATTGTCTCTTCACCTACCTCACTGTAAGAGATAATTTCTCACCTCATTGATGTTAAGCTTGGCCATGTGAGTTTCCATGGCCAATGGAATTGTAGTGAGTATAATAAAAGCAGAGGTTTCAAATCTTGCAGGATTTGTTTTGATCTCTTGTACTTCTACTATTTACCATTAGGAGCAAATACCCTGAGTAGTAGCTGGTTGAAGCATGATGAAGACAAATGAGAAAAGCATAAACTAAACTGAAGCCTCATATACAGCTTAAACTAGATGAACCCAGGGGAGTTGGGTTCTCAGATCTCAGAGTAAGAAATAAACACTTTCCCTGGCAGCCACTGACATTCTGAAGATATTTTCAATGCACTGAAAAACTTGCTATTTCAAACAACTTGATTAGTATAAAGGATTGTCTTTTCTAATTTCTTAATTAAGATTCTATTAATCTATATGACTACAGAACAATTTACTATCTAAAAGCTATTTTTAGAACTTTGAAATCAAAGACAGAGATTGTTTTCAAGAGAAAGAGAAAAATACTTTTCCACCAACTATGTTAAGGGAAAAATGGAAAATAAGAATCAAGATGCATATTTTTGAGTACCACAAATTTTGTCTATTTTTTCTAGTTTTTAAACAGCTTCAGGGTAGTAAGACCCCTTTCCACTCAAAATTATAAACATCAATAGCACATGCAAGAGTATCCTAAATCTTATTTCCTAACACTTCCCAACATAAATTCCACATAAAGTAATTAGCACATAAAAGGTCAGAATATATGTTTTTCAAATTTACAATGTCTAAAACTAAGTCAACAGGACACAACCTGAATTAGCTTCATTGTGTGTGAAAAATGCTTTTACAAGTTTACTGCTTTCTAATGCTGAGGATGAAATAAGTAAAAGAAATATTTTTTTTCATAATTCAATTAAATTTGACTAATATTTATTGCAAGCCCTAATATTTCATTTAATAAAAATTTTACAAAGGTCACAATCCAGGAATAAAAAAAAACACAAAAATGTTATTTAGGTGTATAACAAGAAAGCTAAACATTTTAATCATAGACATTAACTTATGCTATGCCAGAACACGAAACTAATATGTCTGCTCATATTTTCTATTCAGTCACAATCCCTTCATTTTAAATAAAAGAGAATTTCTATAGTTTTCATCACATAAGCCTGAGCCCAGGCCCATTTCATACAAGATAATAAGATGATGTTAATCTTTTGATTTCTTTCTCTAGATTATATCCTATTTTAAATCAGACACAAATAAAATCTTACAGGAAACATAATGAGAAGTGAAATTGCTTTAAAGCACCTTTGTCTCTAGAGGAACCTTTTCCCCCTCTGTGATGTGCTAGGATGTATCTAATCTAATGATCATCTGCCACCAGGTAATTGAATATCTGGAGTTTGAACTGCTACAGACTGTGCATTTTACTCCTCTTATTTTTACCTCTAAACAAATAAAGGGATGAAATGGACCTTCATGACATTTAATTGCGGCTTTTGATGAGAAGTTGCATATATTTGTAGTGGTTATTTTCAAGACTTTGTTGTATTTTTTAGCACACATTAATACTTGAAGAACTAAAGAGCCTCTTGATGAAAGTGAAAGTGGAGAGTGAAAAAGTTGGCTTAAAAGCTCAACATTCAGAAAACTAAGATCATGGCATGGGTCCCATCACTTCATGGCAAATAGATGGGGAAAGAGTGGAAACAGTGGCTGACTTTATTTTGGGAGGCTCCAAAATCACTGCAGATGATGACTGCAGCCATGAAATTAAAAGACGCTTACTCCTTGGAAGCAAAGTTATGACCAACCTAGACAGCATATTAAAAATCAGAGACATTACTTTGTCAACAAAGGTCCATCTAGTCAAGGCTATGGTTTTTCCAGTGGTCATGTATGGATGTGAGAGTTGGACTGTGAAGAAAGCTGATTGCAGAAGAATTGATGCTTTTGAACTGTGGTGTTGGAGAAGACTTTTGAGAGTCCCTTGGACTGCAAGGAGATCCAACCAGTCCATTCTAAAGGAGATAAGTCCTGGGTGTTCATTGGAAGGACTGATGTTGAAGCTGAAACACCAATACTTTGGCCACCTGATGCGAAGAGCTGACTCATTTGAAAAGACTCTGATGCTGGGAAAGATTGAGGGCAGGAGGAGAAGGGGACAGAGCATGAGATGGTTGGATGGCATCACTGACTCAATAGACATGAGTTTGGGTAGGCTCTGGGAGTTGGTGATGGACAGGGAGGCCTGGCATGCTGGGGTTCATGGGGTCGCAAAGAGTCAGAACACAACTGAGGTATGAACTGAACTGAATACTTGAAGAGGCATACTTGAAAATATATTTACTCATCAAAATGAATATATAGGATTGTAAAGGTAATTTTAATGTAGCTCCAGAAATTTAAATTCTAAGCCCTCAAAAACCTTTAGCATCTTTCTTGATTATGAAATACAAGTCTTTAGAAAAAATATTATGGTAACTAAGGTGATGAAATGGACTTCCCTATGGCTCAGATGGTAAAGAATCTGCCTGCAATTTGGGAGACCTAGGTTCGATTCCTGGGTTGGGAAGATTCCCCTGCAGAAGGAAATGGGAACCCATTCTAGTATTCTTGCCTGGAGAATTTCATGGACAGAGGAGGAGGGCAAGCTATACTCATGGGATCGCAAAGAGTTGGACACGACTGAGCAACTAACAAGGTGATAAAAATACTAAGACCTTTCTCTTGTGGAAAAATAAAATAAAAATTACATAAGCAATGCAACTGAGGAGTTTCACCAATTTGTTTTTGATGGGGTGAATTCTTATTTTTGCTATGTTACCCCTCAAAAAAGAGTATTTTTCTGCTCCTGCTACATAAAAAATAACTAAGAAAAAGATGGTTAGGGTAATTTACTCTAAGCATAGCAAAGATCATCTTACTACAAATAAGATTTTAAAAGTGTATAAAAATTATAAAGCACTTATGAACAGACATTCTTATGACCTCTAATCTCCTTTAACTTATGTACTTCTTCTATGAAAATTGATTGCTCATATGTAATATTCCCCTTTCCTGGTAATTAGCAAAGCTGAAGTCTAAAATTCATCCAAGAGAACAACAATCCCATCTCCAAAGACAGCTTGGGAGAAATATGTAGCAATGCAAGCTTTCTTATCTCTAGGACTATTCAATGGCTAATGAGAAAATTTGTAATTTAAAATAGCTGGTTCAGGATGGGGAACACATGTAAACCTGTGGCGGATTCATTTTGATATTTGGCAAATCTAATACAGTTATGTAAAGTTTAAAAATAAAATAAAATTAAAGGAAAAAAAAAAAAATAAAATAAAATAGCTGGTTTCCAACACACAAAGTTGCTGATGGTAGCAAAGCTCTCTAATTAAGTTATATTATAGTCTTAGCACATTGAGGAAAGCCATTTCTAAGGAGGAACCTTTAATATAATTCTCCACATGTTTAATTTTAGATAATAACCAGGTGGTTCAAAATTTATAGAGTTAATTTGAAGGATATGAATTATATCCTGAATGTTAAAATTTCACCAGTATACAATCCTGCCCAGCCCATTCCTTTAACCACACAGGCAGAGGAGACATTGCACAGAATTATTTTCAACAAAGTCATTAGTGTAGAGGTAGCCAATCCCTATAGGTATGTCCATCTTCAGAAAAGTATGTGGAGCAACAGCTTACCTAGAGGGATACTCAGTGGCAATTCTTTTCCCCCTGACACTTCCAGTGCCATTTTTGGAGTTCTCTTTTCTCTCCTTTATTCTTTCAGGCATTTTCCCAATTCTATCCCTAAAATCATTTACCTTTGAATCACAGGCAATTGAAAAATTGCAGTCATTGGGCACATAGATGATGTCTATGCTTTGAAAATTTAAGTTACTCTATACTGCCATTTCTTTCAACACTTTTCTTATATTTCTAGTCATTTCATTATCTGTAAATACGATCCTTCTATTACCTATTCTCTAGGTTTCTCTGATTCTCTTTCTACTAACTTTTCTTCCACCCTTTATCAATCTTTCACTTCTATATTCAGGCACTGGATCCTGTCATTATAAACAAATACAACTTCTTCCTAATCTCAGTTTCATGCATACCACTCTCTGCTGCTGCTGCTGCTGCTAAGTCGCTTCAGTCGTGTCTGACTCTGTGCGACCCCATAGACAGCAGCCCACCAGGCTCCCCCGTCCCTGGGATTCTCCAGGCAAGAACACTGGAGTGGGTTGCCATTTCCTTCTCCAATGCATGAAAGTGAAAACTAAAAGTGAAGTCGCTCAGTCATGTAAGACCTTCAGCGACCCCATGGACTGCAGCCTTCCAGGCTCCTCTGTCCATGAGATTTTTCAGGCAAGAGCACTGGAGTGGGGTGCCATTGCCTTCTCCATACCACTCTCTAGTTACTTTAATTCACTCCCTTAGTACTGCAACTCCATTAATTCTTTCATACCCACTAGAACCTATAGTCTATGAATCTGACTACCATTCTACCATGCCTCACCATACTCACATCATCATTTTCAACCTTAGTTTTGATTCTATATCCCATCAATAAAATTACTCCTTTCCATATATTTTTAAATCTCATCACCTTTATATTTTGTATTCATTTTAGCAAAATCCTAACCCTAGTTAAAAACCCTAGTTAAATCTAACTCTCTGTCTCCTCTGATCCTATACATGAGTAACTAAATATGGCTAGAAATTTATATACCATCATGCTGTTTACACTTTATGCATATTACTATCAATGTAAAGTACACAATCTATAGAGTTCCATGGCAATCATGCTGTATTTGCCAGATATGTTCACTTTATTCCCTCATAGTTGGTGAGTCTGCTACAAACTGAGAAAAAAATTCTAGGAATAGAACATCAGTAAGTCTCCGTATCACTTAATAATATATATTCCATCTCTTTTTTTACTAGAGACAAAATATCTACACCTCTAGCTAAAATCAAGTGCATTAATTCTTTTCCCCTAGTGAATATTTTTAAAATATGGCTTTTATCATTCCTTTACTTCTTTGCACCTCCATGCTCTGGTACCATAATCCACAAGCCATAACAATTTCTTGCTTAGATTATTTTAGCCGTCTCTAAATTTGTCCCTCTGCTCCATATTTATTCCTTATAATCTCCTTGACCAATTACTTTTTTTTTCTTTAAGCCATCCAATGACTTAAAAGAATAACCAAATCATTATGATAGCCTATGAGGCTCTACTGATTTTATTTTTCCTTTTCTCTCCAATCACATCTCCCCATTATTTCCTCCAAGCACAGTGACCTCCTTTACTATTCCTCAAACATTCTGGGCAAGCTTTGACCTAAAGATTTTGCACAAAACCCTGATTTTACCTTGAGTACTCTTCCTATAAACAATGCTGTATTTCACCAACTTTGGGTCTTGACCCAGTTTTCAATTTCATAAGACTTTCATCTCCTTATTTGTTGCTTCATTTTTCTCCATGGCATTTGTTAATACCTGATTTATTACTTTATTATGCTTATTTATTTTGTTTATTGTCTATCTGTACTAGAATACAAGCATCACTGGAAAGATGTTTTCTCTATTCCTTTTTATGACCTCTTAGCTATATGCCTGAAACACAGTAGGCATTAAGTAAATATATTTGAATCAGTGAATGAATAACCTTCACTGATAACTGGGGGTTGATGAAAATCCCATAGTTCTGTAAGAAGAAAATTGTGATATGCTTCTTATGTGGATATATTTTTATAATTCCTAAGGACATTGGAACATACCAAAATTCCTCTTGAAAACTTTTTCTCTTAGATTTTAATCTATAATAGCATCCCATATCAGCTTTATAATCAAAATGTAATAATCTCAATATTCCTATCATGAGCTATTTTAGAAGAAATTATCTCTAACATTTCTGTTCAAGGATTATAATTCCTTAGAAATTGTCATTTTATTGAAAATGAAAACTTGGTTCCTAAACTTACTCCATTAATATTTCTGTCTTTAAATCTGATTGTAAATTACTTGGAACAAAATAGAGTAGTAATTTTAGGATTAAGTTGGAACGACATTTTCAATAATGTATAACATTTTGACGTATAAGAAACATATAAATTCCATTATATTTCCTTCTGAAAAAGATCATTTTTCTAACAAATGTCTACATATTAAATACAGGCTAAAACAGGTTTTGCATATTTGATTTCTGGACAATTAAAAAGCTATTCTACCTCTTCATGTATATAGCAGCTTTAATTTTATTGGACAGTTCAATATTCTTAGAAGCCAGATGACTTCTAACTTTCATTTCTTCTTTCTTATATATTATAAATAATTCTCATTTCTATCAGTTTATTCTCATCCATTATCCAGAATAACACCTGTGACTGGGATTAACTTTATCATGGCTCATAAATAAAAGTAGAGTTGCCTACAGTTGGCATACACACATGCTAATCTAATTTAGAATATAGTCACAAAGGTCAACCTTCTTTCACTGCCAAAAGAGCCAGTATGGAAGCCAGTAAGTGAGTATATCTTTTTGAAGTATCAAAAAAGAACAAACAAACACAATTATAATAAATAATTAATATTTTGTACTAACATGTCATGGTCTAAGCAAAAGAATGACATAATCAGACTTGAATTTTAGGAAAATCATACCAGGATGATTTTAATAAATGAAAACTTCTAAACCCAACCTCTTTCACTCTTACCATAATAAGAGGAAAACAAAGAGAAGTAAATTCCATTACTTTAATTAGAGGTAGATATGATGGATTGGAGCCCGATAGCCATCTTAATATATTTCTGGAATGGTTTCATATTTCAGAGGCTACAATTCTGCATTTTTCTACAAACTCTTGCAACTACAGTTCTGTATATGATTTTGGCTCTGCCAATCAGATACATTGTCATGACATTAGCATGATTAATGTGATGTAGAGGCTACTTATGCTTTTTTTTTTTCCCCGTTTCTACTTGCAAAGACCATCACAGGGTGTCTGGTTTTCTTTTGCAGCATTAACAAAAATATTAATGTGTGGTCACTTGATCCATGAGTATTAATTATAAGAGTTGTGTAGGGTATTCAATTTCCTGGTGACTTTTTGCAGGTGTTTTGGAAGCTGCAGTTGTAACAGTGCCTCCCTGATCATGAGGATTTTCTGAGAATGGCTTTTTGACTAAATTTTCCGATCTTGCTGTGGCCTCCTTATTTGGTTATATGGCACAGCATGACTCTAGAGCTGGGATATGCAGTGACAGCTTTCTAATTTTCTTAGTCAAAGAATATTACTTCCCATTGTGACTCTGTTCTTCACTGAAGTCCTTTTGAAAGCTTAACCTAAAATATATTTCTTAAGCGTAATCAATGACTTTTAAAGCCATTAAATACACGGCAACATATCTTCCTGTGCTTAAAATATCTAAATATCCTATTCATCCAAAATAAAAGAAACTCCCACTAAACAAGACAAACCAGATACTTTTGTTCTAAAAAATGGACAAATGATGCACATAGATAATTTTAGAAAGAAGATATATGAATGGCCAACAAGAATAGGAAAAGGTGCTCAACATCACTAATAATAAGAGAAATGCAAATCAAAATCACAATGAAATAGCATTGTGAATCTATTAGGATGGCCACTATCAAAAGAATAGGAAATGAGTACTCACAAGGATGTAGAGGAATTGGAATCTTGTGGATTGTTGGTGGAAATATAATGGTGTAGCCCTTATGCAAAATTATACAGAGGTTCCTCAAATAATTAAAAATAGAACTGCCATATGATCTGGCAATTTTACTTCTGGGTGTATATCTAACAGATCAAAGCAGTATCTCAAAGAGATATGTGAACTCTCCTATTCATTGCAGCATCATTCGTAAGAGCCAAAAGGTAAAAGCTACCCAAATATCCATCAACATATGAATAAATAAAATGTAACATATACATATAATGGAAAATTACATAGTCTTAAAATGAAATCTTGTCAATGTTAAAACATGGATACACCTCAAGGTCAATATTCTGAGCAAGGTAAGTCAGTCACAAAAAAACAAACACTATATGATTCTACTCATAGAAAGTATATCTGATTGATCAAAATTATAAAAACAAGATAGAAAAGTAATTGTGAAGGGGCAGTGGGAGGGGAAGGGAGAATTGGTCTCTAGTGGGTACAGAATTTCACTTTTTCAAGAAGAAAAAGCTCTAGAGATCTGTTGCCCAACGATGTAAATATACTTAACATACTGAAGTATACACTTAAAAATGGTTCCCAGTTAAATGTGATGCTTTCTACAATGTAAGAGTCTACCTTCTCTGAAACTGAACCCTGACTATTTTACATTGTCGGATGTTAAACCAAATATCATGCAATAGCAAACAAATACCATAACTGCTAGAATATTACAAAGGAAATGGATTTTATAGTCATCAATAATTAAATCACAGCTCTATTCTAAAGAAAGTTTCATTTTTAAAAGAAATAAATGCAGTAAATTGCAACATCCTCTTATCAAAGTTTACAAGGGACCACAATATGAGATTAAGTAGGCTCAATGATTTAGAAATGCCATTTGGCATCTTCAGCAAATAGTATTCGAGTAAATTTGGAAAAACTCACCACTTGGATACATCAGGGTTTGTGTAGATTTCCAAAGAATCATGAGTCATTTCCAATGTGGAGAACATTTTCAAGGATAGGAGAATAACTGTACCTAAATTTAGAGAAATGAGAGAAGATATGAAAGCTTTCTATAAAAGAGATGACTGCTTTAAGCTACTTGTACTGTGAAACCAATAGTAATTGCATATTTCAGCATACACACAGCAAATCCAGCAAAAATCAATCTCTGACACAACTTATTGCTGTGTGGCTGGCTCAAGGAGGATAAAAGAATTTCCTTAAAATAAAATGATTCTCTGCCTAAGTGAGAAAGATGTATTCTGCCAATTTTTCATTCAGATGTCACATGAAAGGTATTGAGCACAGAAAAATTATTTTCTTTGAAAAGAAAGTATGCTCAATAAATTCATTCAAAAAGCACATTCTTACAGGTATTAATCTATTAAGACTTCTTCTAGTCTCAGCTCTTTCTCTTTTATTTTAATCTTTCTGGATATATATGATGCTAAATCACATCAACAATATCTCTTCCAGGTTTAGTATTAAAAATAATTAAAAAAAAATTCTGATAGAAGTGCCCAATCAAAGGGAGGTTCAAAAAGGAAAGGGAAAATCCACTTATTTTTAGGTGGAGAACATCCATTCAAACACAAATAGAAAAAAAAATATGGATGCTATGTAAATATTCTGTAACGTATAAGAAGAAAACCATAAGAGATAAATAAGGAACACACTTTAGAAGATTTACTGTGTGTGTTAGCCATCTGTATGTCTTCTTTGGAGAAATGTCTATTTAGTTCTTTGGTTCAACATCACTCATTATCAGAGAAATGCAAATCAAAACCACGATGAGGTACCATTTCATGCCAGTCAGAATGGCTGCCATCCAAAAGTCTACAAGCAATAAATGCTGGAGAGGGTGTGGAGAAAATGGAACCCTCTTACACTGTTGGTGGGAATGCAAACTAGTATAGCCACTATGGAGAACAGTGTGGAGATTCCTTTAAAAACTGGAAATAGAACTGCCATACAACCCAGCAATCCCACTGCTGGGCGTACACACTGAAGAAACCAGAATTGAAAGAGACACGTGTACCCCAATGTTCATCGCATCACTGTTTATAATAGCCAGGACATGGAAGCAACCAAGATGTCCATCAGCAGATGAATGGATAAGACAGCTGTGGTACATATACACAATGGAGTATTACTCAGCAATTAAAAAGAATACATTTGAATCAGTTCTAATGAGGTGGATGAAACTGAAGCCTATTATACAGAGTGAAGCCAGAAAGAAAAACACCAATACAGTATACTAATGCATATATATGGAATTTAGAAAGATGGTAACAATAACCCTGTATATGAGACAGCAAAAGAGACACTGATGTATAGAACAGTCTTTTGGACTCTGTGGGAGAGGGAGAGGATGGGATGATTTGGGAGAATGGCATTGAAACATGTATAATATCATGTATGAAACGAGTTGCCAGTCCAGGTTTGATGCACAATACTGGATGTTTGGGGCTGGTACACTGGGACAACCCAGAGGGATGGTATGGGGAGGGAGGAGGGAGGAGGGTTCAGGATGGGGAACACATGTATACCTGTGGCGGATTCATTTTGATATATGGCAAAACCAATACAATATTGTAAAGTTAAAAAATAAAATAAAAGAAGATTTACTATATAAAATAGAAACAGTTGTTAGGTACCAGGTTGTTTAAAATATGAAGGAAAATTAAACAGAACAAAAAAGAGAAAAGATGAGATAAAATTATATCTGAGATGAAAAATGAGCTGACGTTATTTGTTAAAGTCAGAAGCCATATAATTGAAGCTATTAGAAACAAACAAAACAATGAAATTAAAATTTCAAAAATAAATCATTTTGATGAAATATTTGAGAGGCTATTTCTGAATATTAAAAAAAGGAAAATGAATTGTTCAAGAAACTGAGAGACTTAAGGAAGACAACAGGAAGATTAAAACACACATACCTCAGAAAAGAAGAGAATAAGTGGAGAGGAGATCAAGATTGCCAACTAGGAGGACATAGAGCTCACATCCCTTCAAGAAAATATCAAAATACATCTATATATGGAACAATTCTTACTTGAATCTAGCAGAAGGACTCCTGTACAGTGAAGACTGTAAGAAAGATACAGAAGTATTAGTTAGAAAATGAAGAAAAGATACTTAGTCAGGAATTGTGCATCTTGGAGGAGACACAAAGGTAAAGGGAGGTCATAGGGCTTCATGAAAACCCACCCTAAGGGAGTGAGCCAAGGATCCTATGGAGGAGAGAAGCACCCAGGGCCTCCGGAACAGATAGAAAATCTAAGAAACACTGAACTCTGTTCACAGAAGAACACACAGACACGAGCTGCCCCCAAGGCAAGGCAGAGAAGGTCAAGTGTAGCAGCAACAAGGCTTCCCAGGACCCTTTTGCTGCATGGTCCAGCCCAAGATGAGTGAATGCTCCAAGCCCACTCACCCCACAACACAGTAAATCACTGGGCCTGGGTCAAACAGGGCAGAGAAAAGAGTCGACCTAGGGACACAGAAGGGACCCAGTCCCAGGGGCAGCCCAGGGAGAACAGTGACAGCAATTCTTGGCACTTACTCAAGTGGTGTCCCAGAAACAGCCCAGATTTCTGATGGCAGAAGCTCTATCACAGCCCACCCTGGATACTTGCAGAGAAATCACATGGGTCTCACACTCCCCCACAGGGCAGTTTCACACAGAGTGAGAGCCACAGAGGCTGGGGTCATCAATGAGCTATGAGAGACAAAGGTGCCTTGGCCCTGAGGCAGACTGGAAAAGGTCTGCTCTACTGAATGCCAGGTGTCCTGAGCACCTCACCATGTACCCCAGCCCAGGCCAAGCAAATGATCTGGCTCCACTCAGTCCACATCATAGTCAGCCTGAGGTGTCCAGGACCAGAGACAAGACTCAACCATGGGCTATGTCTGAGTGAAGCTGAAGATGCCTACACAGGCAGCACACTGGACCTCTGCATGTGCACAGGCCCCATTTGCTTAAGCACACCTTCCCTCTAAGACAAAGAACCTGCTGTGAGGAGAGGGAAAACCCACACATAAAGGGAACAGAGCCATCTCCAGCCTGTTTTCAGGGCTTCTGCCCCAGCAAATTGGGATCAGACGCTATGCATGACAGGGCAGTGATGGCCACTGAATAGAGAGGAAGTTCCCCCTCAGTCATGGCGCTAGCTCCTCCATCTCCAGTCCAATGCCCAACCAACGTGACAATCGTCAGCACAACCTGAGGAAAGACATGACTGGCAACCACCTCAAATCCAGCCATCCCATCAAAGGAAGTGGGCATATGCGGTTTGCATTGAGACACTCCCACATTAAAGCACACCTTGAAGAGCACAATAGGTAACTCTTTTACCTAAATTCATAGAGGAAGAGAATACTTAACGTTTTAACAAGGAACTAGAAAATATAAAAAGTCCCAATAAAAATAAATAATTCAATACCTGAAATTTAAAAGACAAAAATACACATACACTAGAACAAATGAACAGCACACTAAGTGACACAGAAGAATACAATATGTGATCTGGAAGATAGAATAATGGAAATCACCCAATCAGCAGAAGCAGAAAAAAGAACAATTAAAAAAATGAAGCAACTTAAGAGATGGCTAGGATAACTTAAACTATTCTAACATTTACTTAATAAATGTTCCAGAGAGGAAAAGAGAAAGAAGGGGATCAAAAATGTATTTGAAGAAATTATAGTTGAAAATGTCCCACACCTGAAGAAGGAAATATATCTCGGTACAGGAATCACAGAACTTCAAAATAAGATTGAAGCAGGAGCTAGATGGACCTCAGAGTGTACAGCTGATTCTCTGCTGGGGACAGATACTCCAAAATAGCAGGAGAGATGAGCTGAGCCCTGCCCAGATAAAACACAGAACCCACATATTTTTCATTCTTAAAATCAAGAAAACCTTTCAACTTTATCAGTTCAGTTCAGTCTCTCAGTCGTGTCCAACTCTGTGTGACCCCATGAATCACAGCACGCCAGGCCTCCCTGTCCATCACCAACTCCCGGAGTTCACTCAGACTCACATCCATCGAATCAGTGATGCCATCCAGCCATCTCATCCTCTGTCGTCCCCTTCTCCTCCTGCCCCCAATCCCTCCCAGCATCAGAGTCTTTTCCAATGAGTCAACTCTTCACATAAGGTGGCCAAAGTACTGGAGTTCCAGCTTTAGCATCATTCCTTCCAAAGAAATCCCAGGGCTGATCTCCTTCAGAATGGACTGGTTGGATCTCCTTGCAGTCCAAGGGACTCTCAAGAGTCTTCTCCAACACCAAAGTTCAAAAGCACCAATTCTTCGGCGCTCAGCCTTCTTTACAGTCCAACTCTCACATCCATACATAACCACAGGAAAAACCATTGCCTTGATTAGATGAACCTTTGTTGGCAAAGTAATGTCTCTGCTTTTGAATATGCTATCTAGGTTGGTCATAACTTTCCTTCCAAGGAGCAAGCATCTTTTAATTTCATGGCTGCAGTCACCATCTGCAGTGATTTTGGAGCCCCCAAAAATAAAGTCTGACACTGTTTCCACTGTTTCCCCATCTATTTCCCACGAAGTGATGGGACCGGATGCCATGATCTTCATTTTCTGAATGTTGAGTTTTAAGCCAACTTTTTCACTCTCCTCTTTCACTTTCATCAAGAGGCTTTTCAGTTCCTCTTCACTTTCTGCCATGAGGGTGGTGTCATCTGCATATCTGAGGTTATTGATATTTCTCCCGGCAGTGTTGATTCCAGCTTGTGCTTCTTCCAGTCCAGCATTTCTCATGATGTACTCTGCATATAAGTTAAATAAACAGGGTGACAATATACAGCCTTGACGAACTCCTTTTCCTATTTGGAACCAGTCTGTTGTTCCATGTCCAGTTCTAACTGTTGCTTTCTGACCTGCATACAAATTTCTCAAGAGGCAGATCAGGTGGTCTGGTATTGCCATCTCTTTCAGAATTTTCCACACTTTATTGTGATCCACAAAGTCAAAGGCTTTGGCATAGTCAATAAAGCAGAAATGGATGTTTTTCTGGAACTCTCTTGCTTTTCCATGATCCAGCATATGTTGGCAATTGGATCTCTGGTTCCTCTGCCTTTTCTAAAACCAGCTTGAACATCAGGAAGTTCACGGTTCACATATTGCTGAAGCCTGGCTTGGAAAATTTTAAGCATTACCTTACTAGCGTGTGAGATGAGTGCAATTGTGTGGTAGTTTGAGCATTCTTTGGCATTGCCTTTCTTTGGGATTGGAATGAAAACTGACCTTTTGCAGTCCTGTGGCCACTGCTGAGTTTTCCAAATTTGCTGGCATATTGAGTGCAGCACTTTCACAGCATCATCTTTCAGGATTTGAAAGAACTCCACTGAAATTCCATCACCTCCACTAGCTTTGTTGGTAGTGATGCTTTCTAAGGCCCACTTGACTTCACATTCCAGGATGTCTGGCTCTAGGTCAGTGATCACACCATCGTGATTATCTGGGTCGTGAAGATCTTTTTTGTACAGTTCTTCTGTGTATTCTTGCCATCTCGTCTTAATATCTTCTGCTTCTGTTAGGTCCATACCATTTCTGTCCTTTATTGAGCCCATCTTTGCATGAAATATTCCCTTGGTATCTCTAGTTTTCTTGAAGAGATCTCTAGTCTTTCCTATTCTATAGTTTTCCTCTATTTCTTTGCATTGATCACTGAGGAAGGCTTTCTTATCTCCTCTTGCTATTCTTTGGAACTCTGCATTCAGATGCTTATATCTTGCCTTTGCTCCTTTGCTTTTAGCTTCTCTTCTTTTCACAGCTATTTGTAAGGCCTCCCCAGACAGCCATTTTTCTTTTTTGCATTTCTTTTCCACGGGGATGGTCTTGATCCCTGTCTCCTGTACAGTGTCATGAACCTCATTCCATAGTTCATCAGGCACCCTATCTATCATATCTAGGTCCTTAAATCTATTTCTCACTTCCACTGTATAATCATAAGGGATTTGATTTAGGTCATACCTGAATGGTCTAGTGGTTTTCCCTACTTTCTTCAATTTAAGTCTGAATTTGGCAATAAGGAGTTCATGATCTGAGCCACAGTCAGCTCCCGGTCTTGTTTTTGCTGACTGTACAGATCTTGTCCATCTTTGGCTGCAAAGAAAATAATCAGTCTGATTTTGGTGTTGACCATCTGGTGATGTCCATGTGTAGAGTCTTCTCTTGTGTTGTTGGAAGAGGGTATTTGTTATGATCAGTGCATTTTCTTGGCAAAACTCTATTAGTCTTTGCCCTGCTTCATTCTGTATTCCAAGGCCAAATTTGCCTCTTACCCGAGGTGTTTCTTGACTTCCTACTTTTGCATTCCAGTCCCCTATAATGAAAAGGACATCTTTTTTGGGTGTTAGTTCTAAAAGGTTTTGTAGGTCTTCATAGAACTGTTCAGCTTCTTCAGCGTTACTGGTTGGGGCACAGACTTGGATTACTGTGATATTGAATGGTTTGCCTTGGAAACGAACAGAGATCATTCTGTCATTTTTGAGATTTCATCCAAGTACTGCATTTCGGACTCTTTTGTTGGTCATGATGGCCAACAAAATGGCTACTCCATTTCTTCAGAGGGATTCCTGCCCGCAGTAGTAGATATAATGGTCATCTGAGTTAAATTCACCCATTCCAGTCCATTTGAGTTCGCTGATTCCTAGAATGTCGACATTCACTCTTGCCACTTCCAATTTGCCTTGATTCATGGACCTGACATTCCAGGTTCCTATGCAATATTGCTCTTTACAGCATCAGACCTTGCTTCTATCACCAGTCACATCCACAGCTGGGTATTGGTTTTGCTTTAGCTCCATCCCTTCATTCTTTCTGGAGTTATTTCTCCACTGATCCTCAGTAGTATATTGGGCACCTACTGATCTCCAGTAGCATATTGGGCACCTGGGGAGTTCCTCTTTCAGTATCCTATCATTTTGCCTTTTCCTACTGTTCATCGGGTTCCCAAGGCAAGAATACTGAAGTGGTTTGCCATTTCCTTCTCCAGTGGACCACATTCTGTCAGATCTCTCCACCGTGACCCGCCCGTCTTGGGTTGCCTCACGGGCATGGCTTAGTTTCATTGAGTTAGACAAGGCTGTGGTCCTAGTGTGATTAGATTGACTAGTTTTCTATGAGTATGGTTTCAGTGTGTCTGCCCTCTGATGCCCTCTTGCAACACCTACCGTCTTACTTGGGTTTCTCTTACCTTGGGCATGGGGTATCTCTTCACGTCTACTCCAGCAAAGCGCAGCCACTGCTCCTTACCTTGGATGAGGGGTATCTCCTCACCGCTGCCCTTCCTGACCTTCAACGTGGGATAACTCCTCTAGGCCCTCCTGTACCCACGCAGCCACGGCTCCTTGGATGTGGGGGTTGCTCTTCCCAGCCGCCACCCCTGACCTCGGATGCGGGGTAACTCCTCTCGTTGCCGCCCCTGACCTCAGACGTGGGGTAGCTCCTCTCGGCTGCCCCCCACCCCGACCTCAGACGCGGGGTATCTCCTCTCAGCTGTTCCTGCGCTGTCACAGCCTGGCACTCTCAGCCGCTGCCCCTGACCTCGGACGTGGGTTAACTCCTCTTGGCTGCCACCCTTCGGTCATGGGGGTCCTCCTTGCTTCTGCCCCTGACCTCAGATGTGGGGTAGCTCCTCTCTGCCACATGTGCATAAAGGCTCCTTGGAGGTCAAAAGGGAGGGAGTGTCACCTCATAGTAAATGATATCAACATACCATAGGCCTTTTTGCTAGAATCCATCTTGGCTAAGAATGCATGCTCAAACATGAGAGGACACTGAGATTTACCAAAAATACAGATTCAGAACCAGGCAAAGCAAGATGACTGGCCAAAGGAAACCTGGAATAAATGCCCCATAAAAGTGATTCAGGCTACCACACGGGTGCAGCTCTCTCTCAGAGCCCACCCTTGTGTCTATTCATAAGCACTGTAGTCTTTTTTTTTCTTTTTTTCCTGCTAATGAACACTTTACTCGTTTGACTACCTTCCATCTTGGTGGGAAATTTTTCTGCAAAGCCAAAGGGTTAGGGCCTTGTCACTGATCAGTAGTCTAGTGGCTAGGATTCAGCTCTCACTGCCAAGACCCTACCTCAGTCTCTGAATGGGAACCTAAACACTGCTTCAGCTGCTGCAGGTCAAGGCAACCTGAGATTTAGATGAACTCCTCCCTCCACAAAAAAAAAAAAAAAAAAAAAAAATTCACATCAAGATGTATCAAAATTGAAAGAAAAAAAAAGATAATTCTAAAAGTAGTGAGAAATACAAAGAGTAATATACAAAGGAATTACCATAAGATTATCACCTGATATTTCTGTAAAACCCCTGAAGAAGAAGGGAATACCATGATATACTCAGAAGGCTGAAAGTGGAAAACCTGCACCTAGAATTCTCTTTCCAGAAAGATTATTTTTTAGTATAGAGGAGAGATAAAGAACCTCACAGACAAGAAAAAACTAAAGAATTAATCAATATTAAACATACCCTCAGAGAAATATTGCAGGATCCTCTCTAAATGGAAAAGAAAAAAAGAAATGTACAAAATATATAAAATGTATTTTAATATTTTATATAAATACTTTATATACATTTATACATGTATTTTATATAAATATATAAAAAATGAAAAATACCACTAGGAAAGACAAATCTGTATAAAGATTAAAGATCACTTAAATAAGCCAGTAGGTAGATTAAAAGACAAAATAATGTAAAAATCAACTATGGCTACAACAAACAGTTGAGGGATAAGTAGGAAGGTGTAATCCAAAACACAAACTGTGAGGAATGGGAGTTTAAAAAAAAAAATACAGATCTTTTAGAATGGGTTTGAACATAAATGACTACTAGTTTTAAAAAAGGGTCACAGTCTGGTTCAACCAAAGAAATACGTGCTCAGCATGTTTACTTTTTAACTCAGGGAAGACAGATAACAAACAAAATGCATAGTTAAATCCTACAGGACACTGCTGCTGCTGCTGCTAAATCGCATTAGTCGTGTCCGACTCTGTGTGACCCGATAGAAGGCAGCCCACCAGGCTCCTCCGTCCCTGGGATTCTCCAGGCAAGAATACTGGAGTGGTTGCCATTTCCTTCTCCAATGCATGAAAGTGAAAACTGGAAATGAAGTCGCTCAGTCGTGTCTGACTCTTCGCGACCCCATGGACTGTAGCCTACCAGGCTCCTCTGTCCATGGGATTTTTCAGGCAAGAGTACTGGAGTGGGTTGCCATTGCCTTGTCCAACAGCATACTGAGATGTGACAAATACTATAGGAAAAATAAAATAGGGAAGCAGGTTGGGAGGGCAGGGGATGGCAATTTATTAAAACAAGGGCCTGGAAATTTCTGCATTTGCAGCAACATGGATAGACCTAGGGAATATTATGCTTAGTGAAATAAACCAGACAGAGAAAGACAAATACTGTAGAACATCACTTATATGTGGAACCTAAAAAGTAATACACATGAGTGTATATACAAAAACAGACTCAAATATATAGGAAACAAAATTAGTGTTACCAAAGGGAAAGGAAGTGGTGGAGTACAAACTAGGGGTATGGAGGAATAAAGAGATACAAAGTACTATGTATACAACAGATGATCAGCAAGGTTATATTGTACAGCACAGGGAATTATAGTCATTACCTTATAATAATTTTTAATGAAGTGTAATCTGTAAAAATACAAAAATCAGTATGCTAAACACCTGAAACTAATATAATATTGTAAATTAACTGTACCTTAACAGAAAAAAAAAAATTCTTTGATACTAAAAAAAAGATTAAGTGGAAAAAACATATTTCAAAAATCTAAGAAAAAAAGATGACTAAACCCTGAATCTCTAATTGGCAGGAGCTCACTAAGGCAGGGATTCTTATGAAAAAGTTAAAACAGGACATCCACTTTGCTTTTCAGCCTCTTAGAAGCTGCCACTCCATCCTTACAACAATCAAAATGATGAACAACCTGAAAAAGCAAAACTTAGATCTCTGAAAGGAGGGCTGGGAGCAGGAGTAGCGGAGAAACCATGTGTTCTTGCACTGTAGATATTAACAAGTAAATACAGAGAATTACAGCTTACCAGGGCCTCCCTGGTGGCTCAGCTGGTAAAGAACCCTCCTGCAATGTAGGAGACCAGGGTTTGATCCCTGGGTTGGGAAGATTCCCTGGAGAAGGGAAAGGCTACCCACTCCAGTATTCTGGCCTGGAGAATTCTTGGGGTCACAAAGAGTCAGACACGACTGAATAACTTTCACTTCACTTCACAACTTACCAGAGCAGAAAACCACAAGCTGAAACTTCCATAAGAACTAGCCATGCAGTAATAAAGTCTGAATTGACATTGTTGCATTACTGAAAGTCCACTGTGGACAGACAACCTTTTGCATTAATACTCTAGGAAACCCAGTCAGAGATGAGCTTCCACAATTTGGTTAGATTTACTCCAGGATCTTGAGTGAGTGTTCACAGTAAATACCAGAAAAGACCCCACTCAGCCTTCCAGAAGGGAAATAGAAATTGAAGCCATTTTAAAATGCACCAGAGCATGTGTTCTTAACAAGGCCTGCCCTCAGGGGAAACTAGTTAACCAGAGTCTAAGTTGCTAAGTTTTATTAAGAGTCTAATTGACCTGGGAAAATAGAAACATGAAACCCGCTGTCTGTATTTTTCTTTTTACTTGAAGAGAAGAAAATACTCAGTGCCCACTTTAGGTATTCTGTCTCACCTAAAAGAGGGTGAGGATGAGAAGCACTGTGCAGCTCATAGTCCAAAGGCATAGGCAGACTGAAATACTGAGATCTAACTATAACACTGTCTTAGAGCTTCCTCTCCCTCCATAACTTACCACTACTATATTCCAAGCCTACTTACAGATGTTTCTTTTATCCAGTACATTGTATTCAGCTACCAAACAAAAACAAGACATATTCAGAGGCAAAACAAAGATTAAAGACAAAACATGCATCAAACATGATGCATGGATCAGTACCAGACCCCAAAATGGCAAGGATGTTGGAATTATCAGACCAAGAATATAAAACAGCTAGGATAACTATTGCTGGATTGCTCAGAGAAATATCAATAACCTCAGATATGCAGATGACACCACCCTTATGGCAGAAAGTGAAGAAGAACTAAAAAGCCTCTTGATGAAATTAAGAGGAGAGTGAAAAAGTTGGCTTAAAGCTCAACATTCAGAAAATGAAGATCATGGCATCTGGCCCCATCACTTCATGGGAAATAGATGGGGAAACAGTGGAAACAGTGTCAGACTTTATTTTTGGGGGCTCCAAAATCACTGCAGATGGTGATTTCAGCCATGAAGTTAAAAGACACTTGCTCCTTGGAAGGAAAGTTATGACTGACCTAGACAGCATATTAAAAAGCAAAGACATTACTTTGCCAACAGAGGTCTATCTAGTCAAGGCTATGGTTTTTCCAGTAGTCATGTGTGGATGTGAGAGTTGGACTCTAAAGAAAGCTGAGTGCCAAAGAATTGATGCTTTTGAGCTGTAGTATTGGAGTCTTGAGAGTCCCTTGGACTGCAAGGAGATCCAACCAGTCCATCCTAAAGGAAATCAGTCCTGAATGTTCATTGGAAGGACTGGTGTTGAAGCTGAAACGCCAATACTTTGGCCACCTGAGGCAAAGAGCTGACTCATTTAAAAAGACCCTGATTCTGGGAAAGACTGAAGGCAGGAGGAGAAGGGGATGACAGAGGATGAGATGGTTGGATGGCATCACTGACTCAATGGACATGAGTTTGGGTAATCCCCGGGAATTGGTGATGGACAGGGAGGCCTGATGTGCTGCAGTCCATGGGGTCACAAAGAGTCGGACACAACTGAGCGACTGAACTGAACTGAGGATAACTACCTTAGAGTTCTAATGACTGAAGAAGATATCATGCATAAGCAGATGGGTGGTATAAGAATAGAGATGAAAATTATGAGCAAGACTCTCCCCGCAAAAAAAACACTAGCAATTGAAAGCACTATAAGAGAAATGAAGAATACCTTTGGCAAGCTAATTATTAGCAGGCTGGATGCAGCTGGGGAAAGAATATTTGAGCTCGAGGATATCTAAATAGTAATCTCTCAAAGTGCAAAAGGCAAACATCAATTAAACTATGAGAAAAAAAAAAAAAAAACAGAAAAAATATCCAAGAGTTGCATGGATTAAGTGATAGTTGCTCAGTCATGTCCAACTCTTTGGGATCCCATAAAATGTAACCTTCCAGGCTCCTCTGTCCATGGGGATTCTCCAGGCAAGAATACTGGAATGGGTAGCCATTTTCTCCTCCTGAGGATCTTCCTGAACCAAGGATCAAACCCCAGTGTCCTGCATTGCAGGCAGATTCTTTACCATCTGAGCTACCAGGGAGCTATGGGAAAACTGCAAAGATGTGACATATGATAGGAATACCAGAAGGTAAAGCAAGAGAGAAAGGGGTGCAAGCAATATTTGAAACAATAATGACTGATAATTACTCCAAACACCAAACCACATTACCAGGAAGCTTGGAGACAACAAGAAAGATAAATGCAGAAAAAAAAAAAAAAAAACCTCACCTAGGCACATTATTTTCAAATTATAGAAAACAGAAAAATTAAAAAAATCCCTAAAGGAAAAAAGCTGGGAAGGAAGTACTTACCATTATCACAGAGATAATTATAGCAATTATAACTGATTTCTCTTTAGAACAACATGCAAAGAAGACAATAGTGGAGTAAAATACAGAAATTACTGAGGAAAAATCCTGCCACACCAGAATTCTGTTACCTTGCAAAATTATCTTTCAGAAGTGAAAGGTAAAGCCTTTCCCAAACAAAAATTGAGGGAATTTGTTATTAGTTGACTGCCTTGCAAGAGATCTTAAAAGAAGTCCTTTTAGCAAGGAGAAATTTAGGTAGGTATAAAACTTGGGTCTACACAAAGAAGGAGTACCACAAAATGGATAATTGAAGGTAAAAGAAAATTTTTAATTTTTATGGACTATGCTAACACATAACAGATTATTAAAAATAGTAAAAGCAACAACACATATGAATAAACAACATAAATAACAGTGATACAAGGGGCTAAATAGAGGATCATTTTGTTATTGTAAGGTATTCCCTCCACCAGTGAAGGGGTATAATGTTATTTGAAAGTATACTTGGACTAGATGTAGGTGTACATTGCAAACTCTAGGACGGTCATGTAAAAAAGTGGAAAAATACATAAAATTGAAATAATAAGAGAGCAGGGAAAATGGAATCATAACGTGCTCAATTAAAACCACAAAAGTCAGAAATAGTGGAAGATAAAAGTAGGAACAAAGATCAAAAGCAAGAAATAGAAAGTACTAACACACACGGTAGATATTAACACAACTATATCAATAATCACTTTGAATATCAATAGTCTAAATGCTTTAATTAAAAGAGAGATGTCAGAATGGATCAAAAATGAGAGACAACTATATGTTCCTTATTTTTTAAATATTAAGACATTTACAGATTAAAAGTATAAGGATGAAGAAATTTGTAACAGGCTTTCAAAAAAATGTGAGGGTAGCTATATTAGTCTTTGCACAGAGCACAATTCAGAGTAAGAAAGTGGCAAGAGTAAAGAGGGGCATTTTCTATGATAAAGGGGTCAATTCTCCTATAAGACATAACAATTCTCATTGCTTATGCACCTAACAGGAGAGTGTCAAATTTACGAGGCAAAATCTAATAGAATTCCAAGGAGAAATGAACCCCGTTTAGATATGGGACTTCATCACTGCCCTATCAAAAATGGGGAGTTCCAGCAGGCAGAAAACCAGAAAGTACAGATTTGAACTCAACAACACCATCAATCAACAGGATAGAATTGACATCTATAGATTACTGCATCCAGCAAGAGTAGAATACATGTCATTTTCAAGCTCACATGGAACACTCACCAAGGTAGATCCTATTCTGGGACATAAAAACATAAATTTAAAAGAATGACTTTGATACATCTGCTCTCATTCAAAAACAGAATTAAACTAGAAATCAATAACAGCAGAAAAATCCCCAATACATGGAGATTAAACAAAACACTTTTATATAATACCTGGGTCAAAGAAAAAAAAACTCCAAAGAAGTTAAATTATATTTTGAAGTCAATGAAAACAAAAATGTCATTTATCAAAATTTGTGGAATTTAGAGAAAAGCCAGCGTTAGAAGGATAGTTAGGTACACGTATCATTGAATGTATACTCAATAGCAGTTAGATATTTCAGCATACATACAGCAAATCCAGCAAAAATCACTCTCTGTCATACTGTATCACTGTGTGGTTGGTTCAAAGAGGATACATGAATTTCCCTAAAATAAAATGATTCCCTTCCTAAATAAGAAATGTGTATTCTGCCAATTTTTGGCAGATATCCCATGAAAGGTATTGGGCACAGCAATATTATTTTCTTGGAAGAGAAAGCAGGCTCAACAAATTCATTCAAAAAGCACACTTCTGCAGTTGTGTTAATCTATTAAGACTCCTTGTCTCTTTTCTCCTCTTCCTTAATCTTTCTGCATGTCTGATGCTAATTTATTTCAACAATACCTCTTCAGAGGTTGAGTAAACAAAATAATTTTTTAAAAGATTCTAGTAGAAGTACCCAGTCAAACAGAGATGTAAAAATGTAGGGGAAAAACTTCACTTAGTTGTCAGATGGAGTAAAGGGGAAAGTAGGAGTCTTGAATATTTTGCATTCATTCAAACACAAATAAAAAAATAATATGATGCTATGTAAATATTCTGCAATGGGTGAAAAAAATAACCAATAAGAGATAAAGAACATACTTTAGGAGATTTAATGTATAAAATAGAAATAATTGCTAGACACCAGAGGATTTACAATCTGAAGGGGAAAAAGAACATAGTGCAAAACAAGAGGAAAGATGAGAAAAATTACACCTGAGAAGAAAAATGACCTGCTATTATTTTTAAAGTCAGAAAGCATACAACTGAAGGCATTAAAACAAACTATGGGATTAAAATTTCATGAAGAAAATCATTATTTTGAGAGGATATTTGGGAGGTATTTCTGAATATTGAGAAAAGGAAAATAAATTAAAAATTTTCAAAAGACATAGAGAGACCAGGAAGACAGAAAAATAAAATATGAAACTGATGCTTAGGAACAGAACAGAATAAGTGGAGAGAAAGACATCAAGATGGCAGAGTACAAGGACCTGGAGCTCACATCCCTTCATGAAAATGTAAAAAATGCATATACACGTGGAAATATTCTCACTGGAAACTAGCTGAAGGACTCCTGTACAACCAAGGCTATAAGATATACATTTAATTGGTTAGGAAGAGAGGAAAAGAGATCCAGTTCTGACCTGTGAGACTGGCAGGGGATTAGAGGAAAAGGGAGTTTGCAGGGGTGGCACCCATCCTGGGCAGTGAGCTAATCAAGGCATGGACTAGGAGTCCCTGTACTGGGGTCTTGTGAGGAAGAGACAAGCACTGTTGGCTGATTGGAGGACCTCAATAACAAATAGAAAGGCCAAAAAAGACTGAACACTGATCATGAGAAGTATACACACACACATATACACACACACACACACACACACACACAAGCTGCCCCCAAGGCAAGGCAGCTACAGGGCTTCCCAGGACACTCTTGCTGCATGCCCCAGCCCAAGATGAGTGAATGCTCCACATCACAGTAAATCACTGGATCTGGATCGAACAGAGCCAGGGAAAAAAGCTGACCTCAGCCCACAGAGGGGTCCCAGTCCCAGGAGAAGCCCATGTCGGGTGGTGATAGCAATTCTTGGCACTTACTCAAGTGGTGTCCCAGAAACAGCCCAGATTTCTGATGGCAGCAACTCTGATACAGCCCACCCTGGATACTTGCAGAGAAAAAACACGGCCCGCATTCTCCCCTGCAGGGCAGTTTAACACAGAGGGAAAGTAGGAGAGGCTGAGGTCAGTGAAGAACCATGAGAGACAAAGGCGACTTGGCCCCAAGGCCGAGTGGAGAAAAGTCTGCTCTAGTGAATGCCAGGTGTCCTAAGAGCATCTCACCATGTGCCCCAGCCCAGACCAAGCAAATGCTCTGGCTCCACTCAGTTCACATCACAGACAGTCTGGGGTGGCCAAGACCAGAGACAAGACTCAACCGTGGAGACACCTGAGTGGAGATGAAGATATCCACACAGGCAGTGCACTGGACCGGAGAAGGCAATGGCACCCCACTCCAGTACTCTTGCCTGGAAAATCCCATGGATGGAGGAGCCTGGTAAGCTGCAGCCCATGGGGTCGCTAAGAGTCGGACATGACTGAGTGACTTCACTTTCACTTTTCACTTTTCATCCATTGGAGAAGGAAATGGCAACCCACTCCAATGTTCTTGCCTGGAGAATCCCAGGGACGGGGGAGTCTGGTGGGCTGCCGTCTATGGGGTCGCACAGAGTTGGACACGACTGAAGTGACTTAGCAGCAGCAGTGCACTGGACCTCTACATATGCACAAGCCCCACTTATTTAATCATGCCCCTCCTCTGGGGCAAAGAACATGGTGCAGGTAGAGGAAAAACACACAGAGAAGAGAACAAAGTCAGCTGCAGCCTGAACCTCAGGGCTTCTGCTCCAGCAAATTGGATTCAGACCCTACGCATCACAGGGTAGTGATGGCCACTGAGAAGAGAAGAAGTTCCACCTCTATCATGGTGCCAACTCCTCCATCTCCAGCCCAGTGTGCTACCAAGGTGGCAACTGCCAGCACAACCTGAGGAAAGATGTGACTGGCATCCACTTCACATCCAGCCATTCCAGCAAAAGCCTTGGGCACATGCAGTTTGCACTGGGACACTCCCACAATAGTGTACACCTTCAAAAGCACAATAGGTAAATGTTTTACCTAAATTCATAGAGGAAGAGAAATTTAAAATCCTAAGGCAGAAGAACTACATCCGGTTGAAAGAGCAAGAGAAAACCCCTGACAAAATAATGAAACCTAATTTAAACAAAACACTTACAAGATAAAGAATTAAAAACATTGGTAATAGACTGTTAATTAAATTAGGGAAAATAATCTAAATATTTAACATTTTAACAAGGAACTATAAAATATAGAAAAGACCCAGTCAAAAATTAATAATTCAATAACTGAAATTTAAAAAACAACAATGCACACACACTAGAAGAAATGAATAGGACACTAAGTGATGTAGAACACATATGTCATCTAGGTGATAGAATAATGGAAATCACCCAATCAGGATGACAGAAAGAAAAACAATTTAAAAAATGAAAGCAACTTAAGAGATGGCTAGGATTAAACATTCCAACATTTGCATTATAAGTGCTACAGAAGTGCAAGAGAGCAAGTAAGGAATCAAAAATGTGAAAAATGTAAAATCAAATATGAAGAAATTATAGCTGGAAATGCCCCACATTTGAAGGAGGAAATAGATTGGCTTCCCTGATAGCTCAGTTGGTAAAGACTCCACCTGCAATGCAGGAGACCTGGATATTATCCCTGAGTTGGGAAGATCCCCTGGAGAAGGGAAAGGCTATCCACTCCAGTATTCTGGCCTGGAGAATTCCATGAACTATACAGTCCATAGGGTCGCAAAGAGTGGGACATGACTGAGTGATTTTTACTTTCATAAGAATCACAGAAGATCATAATAAGGTGAACCTCCCAAAGATCCACATAAAGTAATATAAAAATTAAAAATAACAGAAATTAAAGAGATAATTCCAAAGGCACCTAGAGAAATACAAAGAATCATATAAAAAGGAATTACCATTAAGACTATTAGCTGCTACTTCTGCAGAAAGTACACACCAGAAGGGAATAGTGCTGAAAGGGAAAAACCTCCACTTAGCATATTCTAGGTAGCAAGATTATTGTTTAGTATACAAGAAGAGATAAAGAACTTCTAGACAAGCAAAATATACAGCAATTTATCAATATTATACCTACCCTAAGATAAATGCTGTAGGGTCTTCTCTAAATGGAAAATAGAATATATAGAAAAGGAAAAATTCCACTTGGAAAGGAAAATCTATAGTAAAGATTAGAGATAAATAAGCCAGAAGGTAGATTAAAAGACAAAATAGTATAAAAGCAAGTATAACTACAATAAATAATGAAGAGATAAGTATGATGATATAAGATATGACATCCATAACACAAAATGGAAAAGGGGAGTAAACAACGCATATCTTTTAGAGTGTGTGTGAATGTTAATGACTACCAGTTTAAAGCAGGGTCATAAGAATGGTTCAAGAGTACCTGCTCAGGATACTTTTGAGTTTTTTAACTCATGGAAGATAGATGACAAACAAAATGAGTAGTTAAATCCTACAGTATATTGAAATGTGGCAAATGCTATAGAAAAACTAAAGCAAGGAAGAGGGTTAGGGAGGGCTGCTGCTGCTGCTAAGTTGCTTCAGTCGTGTCCGACTCTGTGCGACCCCATAGATGGCAGCCCACCAGGCTCCCCTGTCCCTGGAATTCTCCAGGCAAGAACACTGGAGTGGATAGGGAAGGCAGGGGAGGGTAGTTTATTAAAACAGGGTCCTGGAAATTCCTGCATTTGCAGCAACATGGATAGACCTTAGGAATATTATGCTTAGTAAAATAACTCAGACACTGAAAAACAAACACTGTAGAATATCACTTATATATGGAAGCTAAAAATAATCAAATCAGTGTATATGCAAAATGGAGATTCACAGATATAGGAAACAAACTTATGATTACCAAGGCGATAGAAAATCTGGGAGGAGTAAATTAGAAATATGGGATTAGGAGATTCAAACTACTATGTGTAAAACAAATAATAAACAAGGATATATTGTATAGCACAGGGGATTGTAGTCATTACCTTGTAATAACTTTTAATGGTGTATAATCTGTAAAAATACTGAATACCTTTGCTGCACACCTAAAACTAATATTGTAAATTAACTACAGTTCCACTTAAAAGCTTACATAGCTCTGGTACAAAAAAAGGAAAAATAAATGGGAAAACACACTTCAGAAATCTAAGAAAAAAAAATGGTTCTTAAATTTCTGAATTGCTGAATCTGTAACTGGCAAGGGGTCACTGAAACAGGAATTATTATGGATAAGACTTCCAGTTTCTTGTTCAGCCTGTTAGAAGTTTAGAAGCTAGCACTCCATCCTAACAATGGGGGGGGGGGGGGGGGGGACAAAACACTGAATAACCAAAAACAGCAACAACTCTTCTAAGATCCCTCAGGGGTAGTGGTGGCACCAAAGGACAAATTATTGTTCCCAAATTAGAGCTATTCACGGGTAAATACAGAGAATTACAACCTACCTGAGCAGAAAACCATAAGTTGAAACTTCCACAACAACTAGCTGAAATAGGAAAGCCTGAACTATTATTGATGCATTTCTAGAAGCCCACTGTGGGCAAATTTGAGAGTTAAAACCTCCAAAAAACCTAGTCAGAGAGGAGCCTCCACAATTTGGTGAGATTTACCTCCAGGAACCTGACCAAGTTCTCACAGTGAATACCAGAGAAAATTCCACTTGGGCTTCAGGCAGGCAAAAAGGAAGAGGAGCCATTTTAAAATGCACCAATGCATTTTGTTTTTCTTCATAAGGCCTGCACTCAGAGGAAACTAGTTAACCAGATTCTGAACTGCTGGGGATGATCAGAACCTAAGTAATCTGGGGGAAAAGAAATATGCAGCGCTGCTGGCTCTAATTTTCTCCTTGGAGAGACAAAAAGACCCAACGCCAGTTCACTTTAGCCATTCTGCCCTCCTAAGGGAGGCTGGGGATGAGAAGCACTGCGTGCAGGTCACAGTCCAGAGGCATGGGCAGACTGAAAAACAGATCTAACCATAGCACTATCCTACAGCTTTCTCTCCCTCCACAACTCACCACTACAGTACTCCAAGCCTACTTACAGAAGTTACTTTTATCCAGTATATCTTGTCCAACTACCAAACACAAAACCAAGACATATTCAAAGACAAAAACATAGATAAAAGACAAAACATGCATGAGACAGAGAATGCATCAGAACCAGACCCCAAAATGGCAATGATGTTGGAATTATCAGACCAGGAATTTAAAACAACTAGGATTTGTAGGCTCAGGGATCCAGTAGAAAAAGTAGATAGCATGCATAAACACATGGGTGATATTAGAGATGAAACTTGTAAGAAGGACCCAGAAAGAAATGCTTAAGATCAAAAACTCTGTAACAGAAAGAATATCTTTGATGAGCTTATTAGCAAATAGGACACAGCTGAGGAAAGAATTTCTGAACTTGAGGATATCTAACTAGTAATCTCCTAAACTGCAAAAAGAAAACAGCAAAAAGCCTCAGGGGAATAAAAAACAAAATATCCAAGAGCTGCGGGACAACTACAGAATATATGACATATGGCAATAGAAATAATAGAAGGAAAAACAAGAAAGAAAGGATTAGAAACAATATTTGAAACAGTAATGACTGATAATTATCCCAAACACCAAACCACACGTCCAGGAAGCTTTGAGAGCAACAAGCAAGGTAAATGCCAGAAAAGTTCACCTATACATGTTATATTTAAATTACAGAAAAATAAAGGACAAAGGAAAAAAATCCTGAAAGGAAAGAAGCTTGAGAAATGGATACTTCTATAGAAGTAATTATATCTCACTTCTTAGAAAACATGCAAAGATGATTACCAAGGAGAAAATATTGAAAATGTTGAGGAAAAATACCCCACCACCTTAGAATTCTGTACCTTGCAAAAATATCTTGCAGAAATGAAAGATAAAGATTGCCAGAAAAACACAAATTGAGGGAATTTGTTACTAGTAGACTGCCTTGCAAGAGATGTTGAAAGTTCTTTAGTAAGAAGGAAATTACATAGGTATGAAACTTGGACCTACATAAAAGAAGAGTATCAGAGAAGGGATGTTGTGCTGTGCTTAGACGCTCAGTCATGTCCGACTCTTTGCTACTCCATGGACTGTAGTCCACCATTCTCCTCCATCCATGGGGATTCTCCAGGCAAGAATACTGGAGTGGGTTGCCATTTCCTTCTCCAGGGGATCTTCCCAACTCAGGTCTCCCGCATTGCAGGCGGATTCTTTACCATCTGAGACACTAGGGAAGCCCACGAATACTGGAGTGGGTACAGAGAAGGAATAAGTGAAGATAAAATAAAAATCTTCATTTTTCTAGATTGTACACATAATGCATAACAATTTGTTCAAAATAAAAATAACAAAAATTAATGTGAATAAGCAACATGAAGAACATCAATGTACAAGAGGTAAATTGGAGGAATTAGATCATTTTGTTATTGTGAGGTACTTGCACTAACTGTGAAGTGGTACAGGTTATTTTAAAGTATACTCGCATCAGTTGTAAGTGCACATTGCAAATATATTACCTATATTAATAGCACAAATATATTATATGTTAAATATATTGTTAATTAATATATTAATAATCACTTTGAATATCAATAATTTAAATAGCCCAAAAGACAGATGTCAGAATGGATCAAAAAGACACAACTATATATTCCCTATACTTTAAATATCAAGAACACTTATAGATTAAAGGTAATAGGATGAAGAAAGGTATAACAGATTTTCAAAAAATGTGAGGGTAGCTAGCTATATTGGATTCTGGATTATGCACCCTTCAGAATAAAAAAATATCAGGGATGAGGAGGGGCATTTGCACAATGATAAAGGGGTCAGTTCTCCTAGAAGACATAACAATTCTCATTGTGTACGCACTTTTTGTATACAAAAGAGTGTCAAATTCTATGAAGCAAAAACTGGTAGAACTCCAAGGAGAAATAAATGAACTCACTTTACAATTGGAACTTCATCACTCTTCCATCAAAAATGGAGAGATTCAGCAGGGAAAAAAATTCAGAAAGGACAGAGTTGAACTCAACAATACCATCAATCAGCAGGATATAATTAACATCTGTAGATTACTTCACCCAACAGCCACAGAATACACAAAATTTTCAAGCTCACATGGAACACTGAACAACACTGGCCCCAGTCACCTTGTCTGTCCTGACACTGAGTGCCTTCAATAAACTCTATACTTTCCTTCACCACAGCTTGGTGTCAATAATTTGGCTTTGTTGTCCACTGGATGAACTGACCAAATTTGGTTTGGTAACAAAATAATTAGCAAAGAAAAGCATACCTCCGTTACCCAGTATTTCCTTGTCTGCTTTTATTTATTGCGCCAGGGAAAGAGGTAGGGAAAAGACAGACGAGATTCCTTATATCCTGGGGCAAGGGTAGAGGGCATCACAGTAACCATGGTTTGTCTCCCTTCCCTGTCTGGCATAGACTTAATAAAGAGAGAAACTTGGAGAGAAAAAGAAAGTAAAATCATGTATTAGTGAATAAGGAAAACATTTAGAAATAATGAATTAACAAGCAGGTTCTTTAGAGGAAAAATTAAATATAAAAGACCAACTAGGAATTTTAAAAAAGAAAAAGCAAATGATGAAAATAATAGATGCATCAGAGAATAACATGGAAACAGAAGATATAAATCAACTGATAAATTGTTAGCCTAGAAAGTAGAATAAAAACCACACAGAAATAGAGTAATAACCATGGAACATTCAGAAAACGAAGATCATGGCATCTGGTCCCATCACTTCATGGGAAATAGATGTGGAAACAGTGTCAGACTTTAGTTTTTGGGGCTCCAAAATCACTGCAGAAGGTGACTGCAGCCACGAAATTCAAAGACGCTTACTCCTTGGAAGGAAAGTTATGTCCAACCTAGATAGCATATTCAAAAACAGAGATATTACTTTGCCAACAAAGGTCCTTCTAGTCAAGGCTATGGTTTTTCCTGTGGTCATGTATGGATGTGAGAGTTGGACTGTGAAGAAGGCTGAGCGCCAAAGAATTGATGCTTTTGAACTGTGGTGTTGGAGAAGACTCTTGAGAGTCCCTTGGACTGCAAGGAGATCCAACCAGTCCATTCTGAAGGAGATGAGCCCTGGGATTTCTTTGGAAGGAATGATGCTAAAGCTGAAACTCCAGTACTTTGGCCACCTCATGTGAAGAGTTGACTCATTGGAAAAGACTCTGATGCTGGGAGGGATTGGGGGCAGGAGGAGAAGGGGACGACAGAGGATGAGATGGCTGGATGGCATCACTGACTTGATGGACATAAGTCTGTGTGAACTCTGGGAGTTGGTGATGGACAGGGAGACCTTGCGTGCTGCAATTCATGGGGTTGCAAAGAGTCGGACACGACTGAACTAAACTGAACTGAAGTAGAGGAAATTAAGCAGACTTATCAAGAAAAAGGACTTCCCTGGTGGCTCAGACGGTAAAGCATCTGTCTACAATGTGGGAGACCCGGGTTCAATCCCTGGGTTGGGAAGATCCCCTGGAGAAGGAAATGGCAATCCACTCCAGTACTATTGCCTGGAAAATCCCATGGACAGAGGAGCCTGGTAGGCTACAGTCCAAGGGGTTGGAAAGAGTTGGACATGAGTGAGCTACTTCACTTTCACTTTCATCAAGAAAAAATATAAATGACATTAATTTTAAAATATATATTAGAAATTAATAGAGTGTCAGTATAGACTTGTAGATATCAAAAACATAACATGGAAATATTGTAAACAAGGTGATGCCATATACTCAGCAACTTCAGTAAAATGGACTAATTTCTTGAAAGACACAAATCATCAAATCTCAAGAAAGAATAATCAGAAATCTAAACAGTTCTATATGTATTAAAGAAACTGAAAATTTTAGTTAAAACCTTCCAACTAAGAAAACACCAGGATCAGATAGTTTCACTAGTGAATTTTACCAAACTCTGAAGGAAGAAATGATACCAAAGCTACACAAACTGAGAAAAAAGAAGAGAAAGGAACACTTCCCAATTAATTCCAGCCCCTGATTTTCAGGTCATGAGTTAAACTTTCACCTTTTTGCTTTCCAGCAATGCTAATGAGCTGCCAGGTTGTGAACCACTGGCATGGTGACCAGGCAGTCTCATACTAATGTTGGACAGCTAAATATGCAACATGGTAAGGCTTTCATGGACAGAACTGTAATATTCAAAGTCCTCAAATAATTCTTGTTTTTTTTTTTTTTAAACCCAATTTTAGTATTCAACCTTAAAAAATCAGAAATAACACATTGAAATGTAAGTACAAGAGGATTTTTTTTTTAATCACAACGTTTTCTTAGTAGCATGTTGTTTAAATAATGTATGGTATGGCTTTAGGAAGCATCACTATGAACAAAGCTAGTGGAGGTGATGGAATTCCAGTTGAGCTATTTCAAGTCCTAAAAGATGATGCTGTGAAAGTGCTGCACTCAATATGCCAGAAGATTTAGAAAACTCAGCAGTAGTCACAGGACTGGAAAAGGTCAGTTTTCATTCCAATCCCAAAGAAAGGCAATACCAAAGAATGCTCAAGCTAACACAATTGCACTCATCTCACATGCTAATAAAGTAATGCTCAAAATTCTCCAAGCCAGTCTTCAACAGTACGTGAACCATGAACTTCCAGATATTCAAGCTGGATTTAGAAAAGGCAGGGGAACCAGAGATCAAATTGCCAACAGCAGCTGGATTATCAACAAAGCAAGAGAGTTCCAGAAAAACATCTACTTATTGACTATGCCAAAGCCTTTGACTGTGTGGGCCACAACAAACTCGAAAATTCTTGGGATGGGAATTACCAGACCACCTGACCTACCTCTTGAGAAATCTGTATGCAGGTCAGGAAGCAACAGTTAGAACTGGACATGAAACAACAGATTGGTTCCAAATAGGGAAAGGAGTACGTCAAGGCTGTATATTGTCAGCCTGCTTATTTAACTTATATGCAGAGTACATCATGCAAAATGCCGGGCTGGAAGAAGCACAAGCAGGAATCAAGATTGCTGGGAGAAACATCGATAACCTCAGATATGCAGATGACACCGTCCTTATGAAAGAAAGCGAAGAACTAAATAGCCTCTTGATGAAAGTGAAAGAGGAGAGTGAAAAAGTTGGCTTAAAACTCAACATTAAGAAAATTAAGATCATGGCATCTGGTGCCATCACTTCATGGCAAATAGATGGGGAAACAGTGACTGACTTTATTTTGGGGGGCTACCAAATCACTGCAGATGGTGACTGCAGCCATGAAATTGAAAGACACCTGTTCCTTGGAAGAAAAGTTATGACCAACTAAGACAGCATATTGAAAAGCAGAGACATTACTTTGCCAGCAAAGATCTGTCTAGTCAAGGCTATGGTTTTTCCAGTAGTCATGTATGGATGTGGGAGTTGAACTATAAAAAAAGCTGAACACCAAAGAATTGATGCTTTTGAGCTGTGGTGTTGGAGAAGACTCTTGAGAATCCCTTGGACTATAAGGAGATCCAACCAGTCCATCCTAAAGGGTAAAACTGGGCTCATAAAATTAGTTAGAAAGTATTCTCTCTGCTTCTCTCTTTTTGAAGACATTGTAGAGAATTGTATAATCTATTCCTTAAAAATTTGGTAGAATTCAATAGTGAATCACTGTATGCCTGGTGCTGTTTTGAATATTAATTATTGATTCAAGTTCTTTATTAGTTATCAGCCTATTCAGATTGTCCATTTCTTCTTGTGTGAATTTTGGCATATTGTCAATCAAGGGATCAGTCCATTTCATCAAGTTAATGGGCATAGAATTGTTCAGTTTTCCTTTAATATTTATGGGATCTACCCTGATAACCCTCTTTTTATTTCTAATAGTAATTTGTGTCCTCTTTTTTTCTTAGCTCACTGAATTTGTTGCTCTTTTCAAAGAACCAGCTTTGGCTTCATTGATTTTCTCTATTGATTTCCTGTTTTCAATTGTATTGATTTCTGCTCTGATTAATATTTATTTTCTTCTGCTTACCTTGGATTAATTTGATCTTGTTTTTATAGTTTCCTAATGTAGAAGTTTATATAATTAGTTTGAGGTCTTTCTTCTTTGCTAGGTCTCACATTCAATGCTATAAACTTTCTTCTAAGCCTGACTTTTGCTGAATTCCACAATTTTTGATTTTACGTTTTTATTTTCTTTGATTTCAAAATATATTTTAACTTGAGATTTCTTTGACCCATGTACTATTTAAAAGTATGTTGTTTAATCTCCATGTTGTGGGGATTTTTCAGCTGTCTGTTGTTTCTAGTATTACCATCAATCAGCAGGATGTAATTAACTCTTAGATTTTTATTTATTTACTAGAAGAGGAAGTAAAAATATGCTTCATTAATGTGAGAGTTAAAGAAGGAGACAAGAAAGTCTAAGAGACCCTAAAAAATCTGTACATTTAATATGTCTGAACTATTTGTCTTGGGCCTTTTAATTTAAAAAATTACCTACCTTATCTATAATTCATTCCACTTGTTTAGTCTTCAGTGAATCAGCAACTTTTCAAAAATATCATACATCACACAACTTGAGGGAGGCAAAATAAGATCAAAGTGTAATCTTTATGTTAGTATCAAGATATTTTAAAAAGTAATAAATTCCTAGACTATTTTGGGTAAAGTGAAGAGTCATTTTGATGCCACCATTGAGATAATTTATCAGCCTTCTGGTCTCTGTCTCCAAATTTTAAGCTACTATCTAGTAGAACAACAGAATGGTGTTGTGGGCTCTAAAATATTCATATTGGCAAATACAGTATGGAAAGCAAAACATTATGGGATTAGTCATTTCTCCATATCACTTTAAGTTATGTACATTGCCAGACCTCCAGGTGAGTACACAGAAAGCTCAGGGTTCTAAGGCCTCATTATTGTGATTTTGGCAAATGAGCATAAGCTTAAAATGAGAATTGTCTCTTCATCCAATGGCATCACCATGTGTTCATTCCTTTCCCCTGCTTCAGTTGTTCAGTTCTTCATATCACACATTTTTTTTCTTCAAATTAAACTATTCCAGCTTTCACCATTTGAAGAAACAGTATATATTTCTAGTACTTTCATCATTTTGTTTATGCCTACAATTACTTTGAAGTTCAAATCTAGAATTTGAAAGGGCTATGATCATTATGCAATTAATTAAAAATAATTCAGTATATGTGGGAATATCTTGAAACATGAAGTTGGGAAGTTATTAAGTCTACTGAGTGATGTGTGAGTGCATGTATATGTTTTAAGTCCATAAATATTGGATATCACATTGCAGAGAAACTCTTCTTTAACCCAAGAAAAGAGGAGGATAATGTTAATGAAGTTGTGACACCATACCTAATCATTCTGGATAATTCCAGAAAGTAATTTCTAGATGACCTTAAGTTTCTCCATTGTCATATTAAACTTTAAATAACAGTTTATTTACACTTCAACACCAAAAATCTGTAAGGTTCTTTTTCTGGTATTCATTGTAATTTTACAGATGAATTCCAATGAACAGTGGTAAACATTATTGCAAAAGGAAATAAAATCTGGGAATAAATTATTGCCATTGCTATTCATTCTCAAATATAAATATTTCACTTTTTCCAAAAGATTTTGCTTTAATGTGTACACAAACTTATTAAGAGAAATATTGAAAAGGAACATCAATGAACACAATTCATGCTTGAAAAGATAATTGTGGTCAGTGGCTTATAAATAATAAAATTAGGAAGTGATAATATAATAGCAGTGTAAGCAGTCACTTTTACTCATGATTAAGTGATTCATTTTTAAATAAATCTAATAGATGGAGACATTGTCAAGTATGTGGATTATATGATATTATGCCATGCAACAAAGGATAAAATCTGCACTTGGCTTATTGTCAGATAGTGCTTTAAATTCCTGTCTGGATTTAAAATGCAGATGTTTCACTGTGGACTTCACCTCATTAGAAAAGATCAACCACCCACATGAAATCACAAAATATATAAACTCAGAGTCTATGGTAGTTTGAAGAGGTTCATAAACTTGAATTGACTCTAAGCATTTTACTTCTGTTAGCAACTGGAGATATTTATATATATATAAAATACTCCTTTGAATCCTAAGCACTACCAGGTATCTTATGTAACACATCATCTTCAAACTCTAATCTTTGATTTATACTAGACGCGAATCAGAATTTACTGATCTACTAGTACTTTTCAAAGAGATGGGTAAATAGATGAAAGTGAAAAAAGGACTTCCCTTGCAGTTTAGATGGTAAAGAATCTGCTTGCAGTACAGGAAACCAGGGTTTGATCCGTGTGTGTGTGTGTGTGTGTGTGTGTTAGTCGCTCAGTTGTGTCCAACTCTTTGCAGCCCCATGGACTGTAGCCTGCCAGGCTCCTCTGTCCATGGAACCCTCCAGGCAAGAATACTGGAGTGGATAACCATTACTTTTGCCAAGGATCTTCCCAACCCAGGGAATGAACCTGGGTATTCCACATTGCTGGCAGATTCTTTACTGTCTGAGCCAACAGCAAAGCCCTTTGATCCTGATAGTTATTATAAAATACTAGAGTTGGACATGACTGAGTGCTTTCACTTCACTTCACATTTCATGTTGTATAATATATCCTTATAGATTATTTTATATATAACAGTTTTTAATTATTAATCCCCTACCTTTATCTTGTCCCTCCTTCCTTCCCTCTTCCCACTGGTGGTTTGTTCTCTATGCCTTGAGTCTGTTTCTTTTTTGTTACATTCACCAGTTTGCCATATTTTTAGATTCTAAATATAAGTGATATAATGTAATATTTGTCTTCTGCCACAGCTGCTTTATCCATTTATCTGTTGATAAACCTACCTACACTTAGGTAGCTTTGTGTCTTGGCAATGGGAAATAATGCTACTGTGAACATTGGAGCATGTACCTTTTCAAATTAGTGTTTTGGTTTTTTTTTTTTTTTTTTTTTTTTAGATATGTACTCAGGAGTAGAATTGCTATGTCATATGATAGTTCTATTTTTAATTTTTCAAGAAACATCCATACTCTTTTCCATAGTGGCTGCACCAACTTACACTCCCACCAATAGTGTATAAGGGTTCACTTTCTCCACATCCTTGCCAACATTTGTTATTTGTATTCATTCTGATGATAGTCATTCTTGAGTTGAGTGGCTGCTGCTGCTAAGTCGCATCAGTCATGTCCGACTCTGTGCGACCCCACAGACGGCAGCCCACCAGGCTCCCTCATCCCTGGGATTCTCAGGCAAGAACACTGGAGTGGGTTGCCATTTCCTTCTCCAATGCATGAAAGTGAAAAGTGAAAGTGAAGTCACTCAGTCATGTCCTACTCTTAGCGACCCCATGGACTACAGCCCACCAGGCTCCTCCATCCATGGGATTTTCCAGGCAAGAGTACTGGAGTGGGTGGCCATTGCCTTTTCCAAATGTCTGTAAAATGGCTTCATAGTAAGGCTTTCTCTAAAGGAGAAAGCTAATGGGGCTCAAGGAGATATTTTCAAATCAGTAAGAACAATATGAGGAGAGAAGCCTGCTGATGATTCAAGTCTAAGACAGGGCTGATGTTTCTATGTTGTGGAAAGCTTGGAAGTTGCAAATTGCTATTGAAGAGGAATGCTTTTCAACATTTTTTAAAATATACATCATAACTCTAACAGAAATGTCACTGTTTGTAAGACTGAAGTAAATGGTTATGATTTGTTATTTTAAAAGTTAGTAGTCCATGGTTCTTATTCTCCCAGGTCCTTCCCTGGCTTCTTATATAAGCAATTATTTAGCATATGTAAATATACAAAAAGGAAACTTTAAATATATATGTCATATGTGTATGATTCTTGAAAGATAAGAACTCACTATACATCTCCAAACTGATTTTCACAATCGTTAATGAGTTGGACAATTTTAAAAAAAACTTAGGATGATGCCTACATTATATTAAGTAGGGTATAAGAATTTATTATATTTTCTGCATAACAAAAAGTTGTCTTCTCTTTAAAATCTGTGTATTATCTGTGTATGTGTATATCTGTATGCATATGCATCTTCACCAAGTAAGATCAAATAAAAATCATTTTAAACATGTTTTATAGAGGGTATTGGAGAAGGAAATGGCAACCCACTCCAGTGTTCTTGCCTGGAGAATCCCAGGTGTGTGGGAGCCTGGGGGGCTGCCATATATGGGGTCACACAGAGTTGGACATGACTGAAGTGACTTAGCAGCAGCAGCAGCATAGAGGGTATTATGTACAAAAACAAACTTATAGTTCTTAAATTTATCTCAGTTAGATACCAAATGAATGAGTAAAGTTCAGAAGAATTCCCAACTTCAAAGCCATGGAGTATTTATGTTGAAAACAATGAATCTATCAAGTCTGCTTTATCTTCACATCATTCAGGATGTAGTTTCCCTCAGTCTGAATCCCTATGGCTTTTCAAATGGAGGAACTGGATATGACACTTTCTGAAGGTCATACTCAAGTTAAGCTCTTCTTTGAGTGAAATCTTTCTTTAGAAAATTATACACATCCGCACTCATGAGTCTGCCAGGGCTCCTAAATTTTATGTGTTTTCCTACTAACTTTGCTGTCTGCTATCTACGTTAATCTTAATAAAAGTTATATTCGGTAAAAATATTCATTAAAAATCATACCTTCCAATGTTCAATATGTAGAAGTAGACGCAAACTTTGAAATGTATATCTTTTCCACATTAAATTTCTTTGTGGTGGATTCATTTCGATATTTGGCAAAACTAATACAATATTGTAAAGTTTAAAAATAAAATAAAATTTAAAAAAAAGAAAATTTTAAAACAAACAAAAAGAAATTTCTTTGAGAAGATTAACTTTCAATTTTTCTTTCATTTGACTCATCAGCAACTTTTTAAATATCTGATATAAATAAATAAGTTGGTACTATACCTTCAACTTTCAATGTTAATGTTTAATTCAAACAAAGAGTGAGTTAGAAACTTTTTTAACCTGTGTTCCTTCTCACCAGTTTTGCAAGTTTTAAAGAGGCTCTGAATAATAGGAAAGGGCTTAAGCACATGCTAACTGCTATGAAAAGTGAAACATTTAATGTAATATTTGACATTCTTAGAGAAATCCTATCAGAAATAATAAAAACTAAATTGAAGACTAGGTCTACTTGTATTTCTGGTATTGACCTCAGGTCCACTGATCTGGAAAATTAGCATCTGGCCAAGAATGATAAGACCTACAATACTTAAGGAGCAAATGGAAAATAGATTTTAAGAAATTCAAGAACAACTTCTTACAATGTGCACGCCTGGGCTGCATGCTGAATTCATAAACTTTATGCCTATGTATATACTCAGATATTTTCAAGTAGACTGTGCTTAAAAGTATTTCTACCTAAATAAAGTCGTGATTGAAGTGGGTGAGCAGATGGCAGCCTAGATGCAGAGACTGGCTTACTCAAAGAATAATAAGAATTTTACTTCACATATAGGCTTTTAGTAAAAACTGCAAAATTGAAGTAATACTATTATTCTCATTTTACTCTAATTTGTCAGTATTTGTGAAAAGGAAGATAAATTCGATTAATGATCCTAATGCCCAAAGCGTATGCTTAAGAAGAACTAAAGACTTTAGATTGGGTTACTATGGTTCAAGTGGAAGCTTATGCATGCTTAAGAGTTGATTAGAGAAAATAAGTTCCTTCTTAGGTGTTAATGGAATCTGTCACTCTCAGAGATGATCTTGGAAAGTTTCTCATTTATTAATAAACAAAATTCAGTCTAGATCTAAGTTTATCTGGATCTTGATGTTCAACCACGAAAACATAGTTCAAAAAATTTGTGCTCTGCAGGAACCTGACAAGGTTAGCAGTTTAATCTGCATGTGTAATTAATTTAGGGAGATGAGACAAATTGTTGGTATGTGGAGATAATGATTAGTTTTATAGACTGAATAGTACCCATTGTAAAATATGTGTTCAGCCAGTATTGTGGGCTTCCTTGGCAGCTCAGCTGTAAAGAATCCTCCTGCAGTACACATGGGTTTGACCCCCTGAGTCTGGAAGATCTCCAGAGGAGGGCATAGCAACCCACTCTAGTATTCTTTCTGGGAAAAATCCCATGCACAGAGGGGCCTGGCATACAATGGTCCACGGGATCACAGAGTCAGACACTACTGAAGCAAGTGAGCACAGCACGGCAGTCAGTATAGTACAATACTTCTCCCATGGGCACAGTGAAGGTACAGTGAAGGCTCAGGGTAATTTCTTTTGCGACTTACAAACCATGTCTGTGATTATGAATTGGTTTTTCATTTTCTATTATATTCAGCTGCATTTAGGTAAATTCACTAACTCTCTTTCATTTATCTCATTTGAACAGCTTTTCAGATCTGAAACAAAATATTGTTTTCTTTACAGCAGTGCATGCACAAGCAGAATCATGTGGTGGATACCTAGCCACTACAGCCCGGGAGACTGGTTAAAAGAATTTGGATTAAGAAAAGAAAGGCTAGATTAGGATCCAGAGAATTAAGTTCCAATCTCTGCTTAGTCCCCACTGTCAAATGGTATGACTTCAGTCAGAGTCCTATACTTCCAAGAGTGAGTCGAGTTGGCCTGTAACTTGAGTTATAAAATAAAGAAGTCAATGTAAATGTTTTCAGGTTTCCTTTAAGGAATAATATTTCATCATTTAAGTCTATCTGGTCTGATTTGTATTTTTCATTTGCACAGATGATAAATAGCTAGAAAAGAAGGAAAGCAGCCCAGGATCTCTAAGTGAGAGAGCCTGGATTAGGCCTAATAGCTATTTTCAAGGTAAGTTTAGGCTTAGGATAAAACATTATTTTCAATATCTTGGGATCTAAGTGATAATAATATGTTCAAGTGGAAGATCATTATTAAAAGTGGGTCTGAAAAGGAAAATTATAGACCAATAGCTTTCATGAATACAGATGCAAAAATCCTCAACAAGATATTAGGAAGCCAAATCCAACAATACATAAGGAGGATCATATGCCACAGTCAAGTTGGATTCATTCCAAGTTTGTCATGCTGGATCAACATATGCAATTCAATCATTATGATACACCACAACAAAAGACAAGACAAAAATCACATAATCATCTCAATGGTTGCATAAAAAGCATTTTATAAAATTCAACATCAATTATTGGTTAAAAACTCTAGGCTAAGTGGGTATAGAAGGAAAATTATTTCCACATAATAAAAGCCACTTATTACTAGCCTACAAGTAGCGTAATATTTAACAGTGAAAAGACAAAAGACTTTCCACTAGGAAGAAGATGAGTATGCTCACTCTCATCATTTCTATTCAACATACTATTTGAAGTCCTAGCCAGAACAATGCAGCAAGAAAAAGAAATAAAAGGTATCCAAATCAGAAGGAAGAGACGAAACTGTTTGTAGATCACAGGATACTCTCTAAAGAGAATCCTTTAGTCTCCACACCAAAGCTATTTGAATAAATGAAGCCAGCAAGGTAAAAGAATACAAGATAAATATACAGAAATTTTTGTATGTCTTTACACTGAAAATGAAATGAAATATCAGAAAGATAAAGCAAAAAAAGTAAATTGCATTTAAATTGCATTTAAAAAATACCTAGGAATAAACTTAACCAGGGAGGTGAAAGACCTATATGTTGAAAACTGTAAAACATTGATAAAACTGAAGACGGCTCAAAGAAATAGAAAGATAGCCCATGCTCTTGAGTTGAAACAATTAATATTGTTCAAATGGCCATACTACCCAAAGTAATATACAGATTTAATGTAATCCCTATTGAATATCCATAACATTTTTCACAGAACTAGAACAAATTATACTAAAATTTATATGAAACCACAAAAGATCCAAAATTGCTGAAGCAATTCCAAAGAAAAAGAACAAAACTTGAGGCATAAACCTTTAAGACTTCAGACAAATACTACAAAGCTATAGTAATCAAAATAGTGTGGTATTGACACAGGACATATAGATCAATAAACAGAATAGAGAGCCCAGAAATAAACCCAGACACCTATAATCAATTAATCTATGACAAAGGAGGCAAGAATATACAATGTAGAAAAACAGTCTCTTAAAAAAGCAAAATAGCTGAACTCATAAAATAAGACAAATAATAATAATTAAAAATAAAAAAAAAAAAAACTGGTGTTAGGAAAGCCAGACAGCTATATATAAGCCAATGAAATTAGAGCACTTCTTCACACCATACACAAAAATAAACTCAAAATGACTTATAGACATAAATTTAAGACATGACACCATAAAACTCACAGAAGAAAACACAGGCAAAACATTCTTGGACATAAATTATAGCAATATTTTCTTAGATCAGTCTCCCGAGGCAATAGAAAATAAAGCAAAAATAAACAAAGGAATCTAATCAAACTTAAAAGCTTTTGCACAGCAAAAGAAACCATCAACAAAATGAAAAGACCTACAGAATGATCGAAAATATTTGCAAATAATGCAACTGAGATGGGGTTAATTTCCAAAATATGTGGCAAATCATACAACTCAATACTGAAAACACAAACAATGTAATCAAAAATGAGAGGAAGGCCCAAATTAGACATTTCTCCAAAGAAGACATAGTGTGTGTTCATCACTCAGTCAACTCCAATTCTTTGTGACTGCAAGGACTGTAGCCCATCAGGCTCTCTGACCATGGAATTCTCCAGGCAAGAGTACTGGAGTGAGATGCCATTTTCTTCTCCAAAATAAGACATGCAGATGGCCAAAAGATGTTCCACATCACTAACTACTAGAGAAAAACAAATAATAACTACAATGAGGTATCACCTCACACTGATCAGAATGGCCATCACCAAAAAAGTCAAGAGATAAATACTGGAGAGAAAAGGGAATCCACACTGTTCGTAAGAATGAAATTTGGTGTAGCAACTATGGAAAACAGTATGGAGGTTCCTTAAAAAAATAAAAATAGTGCTACCAGATGATCCACCAATCCCACTTCTGGGCATATATCCAGAAATGATTAAAACTCTAATTCAAAAAGATACATGCACCTCCAATGATCATAGCAATGCTATTTATAATAGCTAAGCCATATAAACAACCCAAGTGCCCACCAACAGATGACCAAATTAAGATGTGGTATATATAAACATAATCAAATATTACTTAGACATAAAAAATGAAACACTGCCATCTGCAGCACATAGATGAACCCAGAGAATATTATACATGGTCAAGTATGTCAGTTCAGTCGCTCAGTTGTGTCCAACTCTTTGCGACCCCATGAATTGCAGCACGCCAGGCCTCCCTGTCCATCACCAACTCCCAGAGTTCACTCAAACTCACATCCATCGAGTCGGTGATGCCATCCAGCCATCTCATCCTCTGTCGTCCCCTTCTCCTCCTGCCCCCAATCCCTCCCAGCATCAGAGTCCTTTCCAATGAGCTAACTCTTCGCATGAGGTGGCCAAAGTACTGGAGTTTCAGTTTTAGCATCGTTCCTTCCAAATAACACCCAGGACTGATCTCCTTCAGAATGGACTGGTTGGATCTCCTTGCAGTCCAGGGGACTCTCAAGCATCTTCTCCAACACCACAGATCAAAAGCATCAATTCTTCAGCACTCAGCTTTCTCTAGAGTCCAACTCTCACATCTGTACATGACTACTGGAAAAACCCTAGCTTTGACTAGATGGACGTTTTTTGGCAAAATAACGTCTCTGCTTTTTAATATTCTGTCTAGGTTGGTCATAGCTTTTCTTCCAAGGAACAAGTGTCTTTTAATTTCATGGCTGCAGTCACCGTCTGCAGTGATTATGGAGACCAAAAAAATAAAGTCGGTCACTGTTTCCATAGGGGGATACACCAAAATATCATCAAAAAATACCTAATGCACACTATTACTGAACCAGGTTCATTTGCTTGATGTGCAGCAAGCCAAGGAGAACCCACTCCAGTACTCTTGCCTGGAAAATCCCATGGTCGGAGGAGCCTGGTAGGCTGCAGTCCATGGTGTCACTAAGAGTCAGACATGACTGAGCAACTTCACTTTCACTTTTCACTTTCACACAATGGAGAAGGCAATGGCAACCCACTCCAGTGTTCTTGCCTGGAGAATACCAGGGACAGAGGAGCCCGGTGGGCTGCTGTCTATGGGGTCACACAGAGTCGGACACGACTGAAGCAACTTAGCAGCAGCAGCAGCAGCAGCAGCAGCAGCAAGCCAAAACAGAGACACCAAGATTTGCAGCAAAGAAAGGGTTTATTCACAAGGCAGCTAAGCAAGGAGATGGGAAAGCCAGTCTCAGATCTTCCTCCCTGAAGGTGAGGGGCTTGAGCTATTTAAGGGATACAGAAGCAGGTGGTCTTAGGCGTGGGGAAAGACAATTGGAGGCAGAGAAAAGGTGAAGTAATCAGTATTCTGTGAAGTCTCAGTTACACTGCTTCTGTATGGGATGTGTGTTCTAAAATGGTGGGGTTTAGCATGATCTGAGGGGAGAGTTTGGGGCCCTCTAATGTCAAAAGTTTATTTATTGGAATCTGCATCAGTTCAGTTCAGTTCCTCAGTCGTGTCCGACTCTTTGTAACACCATGAATCGCAGCACACCAGGCCTCTCTGTCCATCACCAACTCCCGGAGTTCACTCAGACTCACGTCCATCGAGTCAGTGATGCCATCCAGCCATCTCATCCTCTGTCATCCCCTTATCCTCCTGCCCCCAATCCCTCCCAGCATCAGAGTCTTTTCCAATGAGTCAACTCTTCGCATGAGGTGTTCAAAGTACTGGAGTTTCAGCTTCAGCATCATTCCCTCCAAAGAAATCCCAGGGCTGATCTCCTTCAGAATGGACTGGTTGGATCTCCTTGCAGTCCAAGGGACTCTCAAGAGTCTTCTCCAACACCACAGTTCAAAAGCATCAATTCTTCGGCGCTCAGCCTTCTTCACAGTCCAATTCTCACATCCATACATGACCACAGGAAAAACCATAGCCTTGACTAGACGGACCTTTGTTGGCAAAGTAACGTCTCTGCTTTTGAATATGCTATCTAGGTTAGTCATAACTTTGCTTCCAAGGAATAAGCGTCTTTTAATTTCATGGCTGCAGTCACCATCTGCAGTGATTTTGGAGCCCCCAAAAATAAAGTCTGACACTGTATCCACTGTTTCCCCATCTATTTCCCATGAAGTGATGGAAACGGATACCATGATCTTTGTTTTCTGAATGTTGAGCTTTAAGCCAACTTTTACACTCTCCACTTTCACTTTCATCAAGAGGCTTTTGAGTTCCTCTTCACTTTCTGCCATGAGGGTGGTGTCATCTGCATATCTGAGGTTATTGATATTTCTCCCAGCAATCTTGATTCCGGCTGGTGTTTCTTCCAGTCCAGCCTTTCTCTTGATGTACTCTGCATGTAAGTTAAATAAGCAGGGTGATAATATACAGCCTTGATGTACTCCTTTTCCTATTTGGAACCAGTTTGTTGTTCCATGTCCAGTCTAACTGTTGCTTCGTGACCTGCATACAGATTTCTCAAGAGGCAGGTCAGGTGGTCTGGTATTCCCACGTCTTTCAGAATTTTCCACAGTTTATTGTGATCCACACAGTCAAAGGCTTTGGCATAGTCAATAAAGCAGAAATAGCTGTTTTTCTGGAACTCTCTTGCTTTTTCGATTTTCCAGCCAATGTTGGAAATTTGGTCTCTGGTTCCTCTGCCTTTTCTAAAACCAGATTGAACATTGGGAAGTTCATGGTCCACGTATTGCTGAAGCCTGGCTTGGAGAATTTTGAGCATTTCTTTACTAGCATGTGAGATGAGTGCAATTGTGCGGTAGTTTGAGCATTCTTTGGCATTACCTTTCTTTGGGATTGGAATGAAAACTGACCTTTTCCAGTCCTGTGGCCACTGCTGAGTTTTCCAAACTTGCTGGCATATTGAGTGCAGCACTTTCACAGCATCATCTTTCAGGATTTGAAATAGCTCAACTGGAATTCCGTCACCTCCACTAGCTTTGTTTGTAGTGATGCTTTCTAAGGCCCACTTGACTTCACATTCCAGGATGTCTGGCTCTAGGTCAGTGATCACACCATCATGATTATCTGCATAGGTCCAGTTTTAATGTTGGTGGTCCCAGCCAGCCTCAGCCTGCTCAAGCTTGAACTAGACACAGCTGATTCAAGTTCCTGGGAAACACATGTGGCAAACACCTTACTGTGTGGGTTATGTGAAGCTTGGAGGGTATGCAACTTGCAATAAAATAATTAAGGTGAGCTTGCTCAGTAAAGATATGCCAAGGTGAAGGGGGTTTTAACAAACAATAGGACAAGCTCAAGGATTTCTATTAGTCATCAGTTTTTGTTCACCCTTTGGGGTTTGGTTTCAAAATATGTTTTTTAACTCTATGGGGCATAGGTTCAATACTTTTATCACACTATAATACCATGGAGATACTACCAGATACCACAGAAATTTCAGATGTTTTCTTGGCTAATATCACCTAATGAGAAACTGAAGTTATGAGCAGCCTATAATGACCCCTTATACTTCTATTTGTTTCTTTCCTTTTTCTCTCATAATGTTTTCTATGCTGTTTAGGCCAACTATGTCCTACTCTTTTGTGTCTCCTACTATTCAGGCCACTGAAACACCCAAAAAATCAAGTTCAAACTAGTGTTAAGACATCGAGGAAACAATTGTAACAGTTTTTGTGGCTCACCTGGTAAAGAATCCACCTGCAATGCAGATGACCTGGGCTCAGACCCTGGGTTGGGAAGATCCCCTGGAGAAGGGAAAGGCTACCCACTCCAGTATTCTGGCCTGGAGAATTCCATGGACTGTATAGACCATAGGGTCACAAAGAGTTGGACATTACTGAGTGACTTTCACTTTTATAATACTGTTTGACCCAGTATTGAATCCCTGGCAAGAGTCTGCTCAAGCTGCTTTCTTGAGCAGCCTATTTAGTCCATACCCACCACTACCTTACCTATCGGACTCTTATATCCTGGATCAATATCCACCTACCTTAATTAACCCAGGGCCAGGTACTAAGCAACCATGGACAGACCCTGCTCTTTAAAGCCACTAAAATTATTCAAACTTGGCCAGTTCTAAGCCTGTTTGCCCTGTCTTGCCTGCTTTCCCTTGGAAACCACAATATAGGCTCTTGCTAATGGTCTGCCCTTCAGTTGATCACAGGTGATTCCTAGTGTAGCCCCTCATGATGTGATGTGTTCTCCCTCTCTTGAATCTGAGAGTACAAACTATCTATTCAATGGCAGTTATCTTCTGGCCTGTTGGCCTTATCAAACCCAAACAGTTTAAAAAAAGAAAAAAAAAGATATTCCCCCCAAAAAACACCTATTAAAATATTTTGTTAACATATCATTTTCTGACATTTCATTAAAACTATATCCCGAGGGCCGCAGTTAAAGGTTTCTAACAGCTTGATATATCAATAATATTCTTTCTCTTCAGGGTATGAGCAGATATGTATGATAGTTTTCATATAACACAACAGTTCAAGAGGACTTAGAAATTGCCAATAAGCGTGATCTTTTATTTTTCTGGAAAGTTTAATGTGTAAGAACATAGCCATGGGCTCAAAAAGCAAAAATTACAGAATTTCAAGTACTAAACCAAATATATTCTTGTTTTTTATGTAGAGACATATATTTTAAAAGTCATTTTATCAATATTTTCCATTTTGAATTACTCTCTAATCAAATCTTTTGTACCAAGACTATCAGGTTTCATTAAAAAAAATTTACATCTGAGTTAAGAACATGCGGCTCTGATGTTTATAAAATGATTTATTTTGCATATTATTATACTTGTTAAGAGATTTATTTCTGTTTTGCTTCATTTCTTTTATTTTGAAGCTATGGTGGTACACACCGTGTTTGGGGGAGACATAGAAGTGGGGGAAGGAGAATTATTTCTAACAGAATTGCTAAGCTTTTAAAATAATAATATTTTAGAATTATAGAATACATAGTAAATATGATGGTAATCTTTTAATTTCAATGTTTTATAAAATCTTGGATGCCCCCCAAAAGAAAAAAGATGAGGAACTAACTAAATTCAACTACCAATGAATATTCTGAAAGCTCAAGAAAACTCTGGTGATTCTGGGGTAAACCAAACACAGCTTTGCATGGCTCAGGAGGGATTAATATACTTTGAATTACTTTAATCCTTTAGGCTCAAGGTAGTTGTTATATTAACTATATATGAAACTCCTGGGAATAGATTTCCCAGCTTTATACAAATTTTTATAGTGATCCATGTAGTGTTATAACTGAACTGAAATCACAAATACTGATTATGTTTAGAGGTCAATGCTTTCCAATCCCATCCCAATGGTTTAATTTCTTATATGATGTGAGTTGTAGTCACAACTGCCTGTTTGCCCTGGGAATTGTGAAAAAATCATAAGTAACTGTGGAGATTAAGTTTTTTCTATTTTATTAGTTTGAAACCTACATTTGCATATGTGGATTTATTTTAACCTTAGTCCAAAATTTTAGCACAACAAAAGATTCCCCACTCCCTCTCTCTTCTTCTTATTGGGTCAGGTCTGTATAATCCCTTCCCCTTAGGTTGTCCCATTTTTGTTTACGTGTATTTTCCCTCCACAGTCAATTCCTAGTTCTCATTCTTGCAGATAGGTACTGATTGGTATACTCACTTCAGTACTCTGGGGAAACTTTCTTACCTATATATTGCAGACAACTAAGGAGCCCGCATGCTGCATGGAAGACTGAAGATCCCATGTGCCACAACTAAGACCCAGTGAAGACAAACAGATAAACAAAGACTTTTTAAAAAGAAAAAGGAAATCACAACTTACCAGAACAGAAAACCATGAGCTGAAACCTCCATGGAAAATAGTGTGGGGTAAGAAAATCTTAATTCTAGCTGAAGAATTGTTGGAGGCTCAGGGTGGAAAGCCTGAGAAGTAAAATCTTCAGGGTGAACAACTCACAGGGAGGTCCCCATATTTTGTGAACTTCACCCCAGGAGCTTAACTAGCTTCTCACAGTGAATCCCAGAGAAAACTACCCTGTGCTTTCCACATGAGCAGAGGAAAACAGCCATTTTGAAATACAGTAGAGCAATCCATGATTCTTAATAAGATCTGCTCTCAGTGGAAACTCATTAACTAGAGCCTAACCAGGTGGGATGTTATTAGAGGCTAAGTAACCTGGATGGCATCACTGACTCAATGGACCTGAGTCTGAGTGAACTCCGGGAGTTGGTGATGGACAGGGAGGCCTGGCGTGCTGCGATTCATGGGGTCGCAAAGAGTCAGACACGACTGAGAGACTGAACTGAACTGAACTGAACCTGGGAAAGGGAAATAGCCTACTCCAGTTGGCTCTTGCCTCCTGCATGGAGAAAAGAAAGTGAGAAATACCAGTCTCCTCCGGCACAAATGAAAAAGAACAAAAACACACAACTCCAGCCCATTTTAAAGGGGGGTACTGAGAAGTACCTGTGAAGTTCACAGTGCAGAGGCACACCTAAACACAGGATTATACAATGCCTGCCTGCCCCCACAGCATACTGCCACATTACTAAAGGTCTATTTACAGCAGTTTCTTTTACCCAATTCTTCATGTACAGATATCAGGAAAAAATTACAACAAAGTGTAAAGCCCCCTGGCATTCCCAGGCGGCTCAATGATAAAGAATCCATCTGCCAATGCAGGAGATGTAGGTTCGATCCCTGGGTCAGGAAGATCCCCTGGAGAAGGAAATGGCAACCCACTCTAGTATTTTTGCTGGGAAAATCCCATGAAAAGAGGAGCCTGGACATGGGATCACAAAGGGTCAGACAATACTGAATGACTAAGCACACAGCTCCGTCCAAAAGACTGAGAAGTTTCCCAAACTAATGTCAGACACCGAACTACAAATCCAGGAAGCCAAGAGAACACCATGCTGGATAAATGCTAAAATATTAAACTTGGGCATATCATTTTCAGACTAAAGGAAATAAAAGATACTGAAAAGGTCCTGAAAGAAGCCAAAAGGAAAAAAAAAAAAAAAAACCTTACATATGCAAGAAAAAAGCTAAGAAATATTTGTAACTTCTCAGAATCCATGCCAAAAAAAAAAAAAAAAAAAAAAACACAAAACAAAACAATGAGTGTACTGAAATGTTTAAAGTGCAGAGAGAGAAAAAACTAGAATTCTGCACCCTATAAAATTATCTTTCAAAAGTGAAAGACTTCCTAAGGAAAATAAAAATTGAGAAAATGTATTGCCAGTAGACCTGTCTTGCAATAAATGCTTGAAGATTTTTAGAGAGGAGGAAAACAACATAGATAAGATGCAGGAAGTAAGAGCATCAAAGAAGAAATAAGTGAAGATAAAAATTTATTTTTCTTATTCTATTTGATCTAACAGAATACTTTCTTCAAAATAAAAGAGTAACGTGTATTTAAATATACATACACACACACACATATATATATATATACACTTACAGACAAGTAAAATGAATAACAGCAAAATAAACATGTTAGAGGGAGGAATCAGAATTATTTTGTAATAATAAGGTAGTATTCATGAAGTGATATAGTGCTATTTGAATATCTACTTGTATTAGTTGTAAAGGTATATTGCAATCTCCACAGCAGTAACTAAAACACATTTTGAATGAAATGTAACTGATATGCTACAAAAAAGAGAATGGAATCATATAAAATGCTCAATTAAAAACACAAAATGCAGGAAACGATTGGAATATGAAAATTGGAACAAAGAACAAGACAAGTAGAAAACAGCAACAAATATAGTATATATCAATACAAATTATATCCACAATTAGGTTAAATGTTAATGGTCTAAATGTAATATAGATTAAAAGTAAATAGATTGAGATATACCATGCTAATACTAATCAAAGAACACATGAGCAGCTATATTAATTTCCAAAGGAGTCAACTTTGGAGCAAGGAAAGTTATCAGGACTAATGAAGGATATTACATAATAATAAAGGAGTCAACCCTCATAGAAGACACGACAATTCTCAGTGTGTGGTGTGCTGAACACAGCATACACTGTGAGAAACAATAAGTGGAAAGACCACAAAAAGACATAAATGAATCCACTATTGCAGCTGGAGATTTTAACACTCCTCTATCAGAAATTGAGAGAGTCAGCTGACAGAAAAGCAGTAAGCACATAGTTGACTCAGTAATTGCATCAATCAATGGGATATAATAGATAACTACAAACTACTTCATCCAACAACAGTGCAATAGATTACTCCCCAAGATACACCACATTCTGCACCATCAAACAAGCAAATGTTTGATGAGAATTCTTATGACTCTCCTCTCATACAACAGTGGAATTACACTAGAAATCAATAACAGAAAGCTGAAAAGTCTAAAATATTTGGAGATTAAACACATTCTAAATAATACTCAAAAAAGAAATCTTAAGAGAAGTTAAAATATATTTTGAACTCAATGGAAATAAAAGCACAGCCTAAAATTTATGGGATGCAGAAAAGGAAGCACTTTGAGGGGAATTTATAGCATTGAATGTATATATTAGAAAACAGACTTAAAATCAATCATCTAAGTGTCCACCTTAGGAAAATATATATATATATAAAGAACAAATTCAAGGTAAACAAAAGAAAAAAACAAGAATTAGAGCAGAAATCAATAGAGAAAATTAGTGAATGCAAAAGCTGTTTCTTTTAAAAGATTAGCAAAACTAATAATAAGACTCCAGCTAAGCTAACTAAGGAAAAAAAAAAGAGAAAGGGCATAAATTGCTAAGATCAGAAATAAAATGAGATTATCACAGCAGATCCCTTGAACATTAAAGTTTTATTTAAAAAATATGATTAACAACCTTGTTCCCACAAATTTGATAATGTATATGCAAAAGATCAAGTCCCTGAGAGATACAGTCTTCCCCAAATTACACAAAATGAAATAGAAAATCTGCATAGGCTTATATATATGAAAGAAATTGAATCATTAATGAATACAACAGAAAACAGCAGGCCATAAGTGTTCACTGGTGAATTCTACTAAATATTTAAGGAAGAAATTATATGAATTGTTTATAGTCTCTTTTAGAATAGAGAAGCAAATGGAATACTTCCTAACTCTGAGCCCAGTATTAGCCTAAAACCAAAGCACATAAAAATATGACAAGAAAACTATAGACCGCTATCTTTCATTAACATAGATGCAAAAGTTATCAACAAAATGTCAGTAAATCAAATCTGACAGTGTGAAAAACATTATATACTATGGCCAAAAAGAGTTTATTCAAGGTATAAAAGACTAGTTCAATATTTGAAAAACAATCAATGTAATTCATCACATCAACAAAAGAGAAAAAATCAATAATCATATTAATAAATGCAAAAAACCCATTTGATAAAATCCAATACCCAATACCCTAGTTTACTGAGTGTCTCATAAAGACACTCAGTAAACTAGGAATAAATAGGAACCTCATCAAATTAATAAAGAATACCAAAAAACCTACAGCTAGCATCATATTTAATAATGAGAAATTCAAAGCCTTCCTGCTAACATCAGGGGAAAAAAAAAAAAAAACCCTGTCACAAATGCTTGTAAACTTGTACCAGAAGTGCTAGCTAATGAATGGGACAAGAAAAGTATATGAAAGATATACAAATTAAGAAGAAATAAAACTGGTTTTGTTCACAGATGACATGGTTACCTATGTAAAAAATCTGAAAAGAATTGACAAAAATTCCTGAAACTAAGTGATTATAGCAAGGTTGCAAGATACAAGGTTAATATACAAAAGTCAATTGCTTTTCTATGCGTAAGAAATAAATAAGTGAATTCAAAATCAATATTGATTATACTTTATTCAGTAAAATTAAATAGATATGAATTTAAAATGTGTACATAGTCTATAAGAAGAAAGCTAGAAAACTCCAATGAACAAAATACAAAAAAGGACAAAACAAATGCAGAGATATTTCATGTCAAAGCATAGGAAGGCTCAGAATTGCCAAGATGTTAATTCTTTGCAACTTGCTTATATGTTCAATGCAATCACAATCAAAATCCTAATATTATTTCATGGATAATGACAAACTGATTCTAAAATTCATATGGACAGGCAAGAGACTCAGAATAGCCAACAGAATATTGAAGAGCAAAGTTGGAGGATTTATAATCCCCAATTTTAAATCTTACTATAAAGCACAATAATCAAGACATTGTTGTGTTGAAGAAAGAACAGAAAATATATTAAAGGAACAGAATAGAGTCCAGAAATAGATCCACATAGATACAGTCAATTGATCTTCAATAAAGGAGGTAAGGCAGTACAATGGAACAAAGACAGTGTTTTTAATAAATGATGCTAGAGAAATTGATATTGACATGTAAAAAAGTGAACCCAGACACAGACCCTACTCCTTTCACACAAATTAACTTAAAATGAATCACAGACCTAAACATAAATTGCAAGAGTGTAAAACTCCTATAAGATAATATAAGAGAAAATCTAGGTGATCTTGGGTATTGTGATGACTTTCTAGATAGAACACCGAGGGCATAATCCATGAAAAGAAGAATTGATAAGCTGGATGTTATAAAAATGAAATTTTCTGCTCTGGGAAAGACACTGTCAAGGGGATAAAAAGACAAACCAGAGACTGGAAGAAAATGCTTGCAGAAGAATCATTTGAAAAGTATTGTTTTGAAAGTAGTGTTTGAAAGTATTGTTATCCAAAATATACAACGAACTCTTAAAAGTCATTAATAAGTAAACAACCAACCAATTGAGAAAGGGACCAAAGACCTTAAGAGATACCTCATGAAAGAAGATAAATGTCAAATAGGCATAGGAAAAGATGCTCCACACCACATATCACCAGGGAAATGCAAATTAGAACAATGAGTTACTACCACATGCTTATTAGAATGTTCAATATCCAAAACACCACCAGATGCCATTAATAGCAAGGATGTGAAGTAACAGGAACACCTATTCATTGCTGCTGCTGCTGCTAAGTCACTTCAGTCGTGTCCGACTCTGTGTGACCCAAGAGATGGCAGCCCATCAGGCTCCTCCGTCCATGGGATTTTCCAGGCAAGAATGCTGGAGTGGATTGCCATTTCCTTCTCCAAGGGATCTTCCCGACCCAGGAATCGAACCCGGGTCTCCCGCATCGCAGGCAGACGCTTTACCATCTGAGCCACCAGGGAAGCAAAACAATAGAGCTACTTTGAAAGACAGCTTGACTCTTTCTTACAAAACTATATTTACTCTGATCATATGATCTTGTAATTTGTTCCTTGGTATTTACCCATGAGTTGAAAAATTATGGGCTTCTTAGATGGCTCAGTGGTAAAGAATCCACGTGCCAATTCAGCAGATATGGGTTTGATCCCTGGATCAGGAAGACCCCCTGGAGAGGGAAATGGCAAGTAACTCCAGCTTCTTACCTGGAAAATCCCATGGACAGAGGTACTTGACCTGCTACAGTCTATGGGATCACAAAGAGTCGAACACAACTGAGCAACTGAATACACATGCCTGAATATTATATCCACACAAAAATGTGAACATATATGATTACAGCATGTTTACTTGTCTTCCCTGGTGGCTCAGATGGTAAAACGTTTGCCTGCAATGCGAGAGACCCGGGTTCGATCTCTGGGTGGGGAAGATCTGCTGGAGAAGGAAATGGCAACCCACTCCAGTACTCTTGCCTGGAAAATTCCATGGACAGAGGAGCCTTGTAGGCTACAGTCCATGGGGTCGCAAGGAGTCAGACATGACTGAGCGACTTCACTCCAGCTTTACTTATAACTGCCAAAACTTAGAAGCAACCAAGATGTCCTTCAATAGGTGAATGGACAAACAAACTGTGATACATCCAGACAATTGAATATTATTGATTGCTAAGGAGGCATCTTCAATACATATTATTGCCTGAAGGACACCAGTCTTAAAAGGCTACATACTGTATGATTCCAACTATATGGTATTCTGAAAAAATAAAAACTATGAAGATAGCATAAAGTTTAGTTATTGCTATGGGTTAGGGAAGTGAGAATGATAAATAGGTAGAGCACAGAGGAATTTTTTAGGGCAGTAAAACTATTCTGCATGGTACCATAATGGCAAATACTAGGCTATGTTTCCAAAATCCAAAGCCTATGGGTTTTGGGTAATAACAATGTGTTGAAGTAGACAAATACATGTATCACTCTGGTGGGGGATGTTGATTATGATGGAGACTATGATGTGTGAAGCTGGGGGTATATAGGACATTTATGAACTTTCCACTATATATGCTTCATTTCTTCCTTTAATTAAAAATCTTTTCATAAATTTATAGTTGCTTTATATAGTGGATATAAGCAAATTAAAAAAAGAAGAGAACTTCTTAGTTTTTTCTGAGGTACTAGAATAACTGAGTTGAAAATAATGTAGCTATATTTCTTGAAAACAAATTTCTGAGGATAACAGAATTCAAGGTGCCAAAGAATTTTAGTGGGTTGTTAATGGGAAAGACCATTAAAAAAAACACAGCAATAATCCTTCAATGTGTATTTCATTTAGTGATGTGATTCATGACAGATTCTATAACAATACTTTTGCATTTGCACCTACCTAAAAACTATATTTTTATAAGCAAGCTGGGAAATGAGCCATTAAATAGCAAAGAATTAAAATTAATTCTGAGCCCCATTCAAAAATAAATATAACCATTGCATTAAAATGTGTTTGTAAATGTGTCTTTTGATGAAATAAATTTTCTAAGGTGATTACACTGGAAGGATTTCCTACATAAACAGAAGCTTACCAGTTTTTACTTCTTCTTTAGTCTTTAGATAATGTCGCTACTCAATTTAAATTTTAAAATATTTCAGCACTATTTTAGACTACTGGCCTATGGTCTGAAAGCATTGTTGGGAAATTTTTACTTAAATTTGAATCTTTCCTTCTATGTACAATTAAATAAAAACAATTACATGGCCACTTGTCTTTCCAGAGCATAAATATTTCACTCATTCATAAAACCCTCTTGACCTACATAGAAAATAAACCACTACTTAAGGGCAGACAAGTGGAGAGATTTGTGGAACAGAGTTCCTACATTTTTTCCCAACTAACTCAAATGTTCAAGAATTTACTTATTCATTTTCCTATTGATTCATTTATTTAGAAATCTATTGATTATCTACCATGTGATAGGCACTATTCTTAGTATTCCCATTACATAAAGGAAGTCAATATTTCTGCAAGGCACAACCTAAAGATCTCTCAGTTGTTTGATTTTTGCTAGTATGTGTCTGTGTGCTAAGTAGCTTCGATCTTGTCCGACTCTTTGTGACCCTATGCACTATAACCCGCCAGGCTCCTCTGTCAATGGGATTCTCCAGGCAAGAATGTTGGAGTTGATTGCCAGGCCCTCCTCCAGGGAATCTTCCTGAGCCAGGGATCAAACTTCTATCTCCTGCATTGGCAGGCAGGTTGTTTACCACTAGTGCCATCTGAGAAGCCCTTTGCATAGTATAGAGAATCATGATATTCACAACTTTAACCCACAGGAGTATTGTGAAACAAAAATTGAGACAATGCAGGGCAAAGCCCTTTTGAAAAAAACTAAAGCACTATAAAAATGAAAGGAATTGCCACTACTAAAAGTTAAATGGCCTAGATCCCTTTGACTACAAGTTACTGCTCTTATGTCACCTCTTTTCCCTTTAACAAGACCATAAATTTTATGCTGTACAAAAACTATAGAGTGTACTGGCTGCCTAAAACAATATCTAAACAGGAAGCACTTCTAGGAGTTGCTTAATTATCAAATATTCTTTATTATTTAAATAGAATTTCTAGTGACCTTGAAAGACTTTTAATTTTTCCTGTGTTTAGATTAATCTTACTTGCTATAGAAAGATTTCCTTAAATTTGCATCTTAAAGGTAAATAATCTTGTATTCCTTTGAAATCTGTATTATTTTATAGATGTATATTTTATTACTTTCTTTATTCCTCTGAGATGTAATTTGTTTTAATGCAGTTTTCATGGATTTAACCAAACTTAAAAAAATTGATTGCAAAAACTTTCAAAAATATTTTTATACAATTTTAAAGGTTGCTTTCCACTTGCAGTTATTAGAAAATTTTGGTTCGATTCCCCGTATTGTATAATACCTCCATGATCCTATCTTACACCCAGTAGTTTGGGCCTTCCATGTCTCCATTCCTGTACTACATACCCATCACTGGTAATAACCACTAATGTGTTCTCTCTATCTGTGAGTCTGCTTCTTTTTTGTTATATCCATGAGTTTGCTATATTTTTCACATTCCATGTACAAGTGAAAACATACTATATTTGGTTTTTTCTGTCTGACTTACTCCATAAGCACAATACCCTCCAAGTCCATACATTTTGCTGTAAATGGCAAAATATTGTTCCTTTTTATGGCTGAGTAATATTCCATTGTGTATGCATGTACCACATTTTCTTTATCCATTCATTTGTTGGTGGACACTTAGGGTTTATTCAATATCTTGGCAATTGTAAATAATGCTGCTATGACTATTTGGGTGCACGCATCTTTTCAATTTAGTGTTTTTAGGTTTTATTTTTTTTCTTTCAGATGAAAACCCAGAAACGGAATTGCTGGGTTATATTGGAATTCTGTTTTTAGTTTTTCAACAAACCATCATACTGTTTTCCCACAGTGGTGCACCAATTTACATTACCACTAACAGTGTACAGTAGCTGACTATATTTTGAATGCTGGAATCTGTCTGACTCTTATAAGTGTTTAATGAATAAAGATTGATTGAAATAAAAAACTGTACCATCTTTACAGCTGCAATTGCCTTTTCACAAAACTATACATTTCTCCAAATTTTATTATAAAAATTATAACAAAAGTTTGAAAGTATAATACAGTGAACATATTCAAAAATTGTATAAATGTTAGCATTTTTCAAATATGCATTCTCTCCTTATTATATATATAAACACAGAAATAAAAATAATATTTCATAAACAATTAAAGTAAGTTACAGACAACATGATGCTTTATTCCTAAATCCTTTAGAGGACAGATCCTTAGAATAAGGACATTTATGTATATTGCAATAATAACACACACCTCAAATAAAATTAACAATTTCTTAATATATCATCCAGATTATAATCAGATTTTTCCAATTCTGCTTAAATACTTGTTACTTTCAAAATCATAAAGTAGCCTAAATGTATGCCTTACTTTTAAATACGTGTCTGTAGTCTTAGTGTAGGACAATCCTCCTACCTTATTTTCTCCCATGATACTGGATTTTTGAAAAGATTAGGTCAGTATTTTTATAAAATGTCACACTCTGCACTTGGTTGAATGTTTCCTTGTGGCATCATTTAATGATTTCCTCTAGCTCATACATTTCCTGTAAATTGGAAATTACACCTATCTCCTTGATGAAATTCATACATTTCTTTCCAGTAATACTATGTGATGCTGTACACTTCATTCTGGATCAAATCAGGTGGTACAAAATGACATGTCCCAATATCATATTGCTCCATTATTTCAAATGTTGATTTTGATCATTTAAGGTGGAAACCTCCCAAAATTGTTAATGGTAAAAGTATGTGTTTTTTTGCCCATTCAATTAGAATGGATCCTTGAACAACAGGGGTTGAACAGTTCAGATCAACTTACACAGAGACTTTTTTCATTAAATAGGTACTGTTACAATACTACATGATCTGTGGTTGATTGAATCCACAGAATTGAAACCACATTCATGGAGGAACTGCTTATGTGGAGGGCTGACTGTCAAGTTATGTGAGGACTTTCTGCTGAAGGGACAGTGGTGCCCCCTAACCCCCACATTATTCAAGGGTCAATTGTTTTATGAACACTATAGGGATACTCTGCTCTCTAGTGTCTTTCAACTAATGGTTTTAATATTCCTAAAAGACTTTTAATGATATATAAAAAAATACAGTCTCTTCCTCATGGGTACACAAACTGAGAAATAAAAGACATAACTGCAACAGCTGTGTGCAAGACAAATGATTATATAACATTATGTTCCACATGTAAGATACTCAAGTGTTAAGCATGTTACAGATTTTAAAAAGGATATTTGAAAGTCAGGAATATTAAAGTTCAGAAGCAAGTAGGAATAACAAGATAGTCAAAGGAGCTAAAAACTAAGAGAGATTATGATTTACAGCAATTAAGCAGCTGACATTGGTGTTGGTCTAGGGTAGGGTTTTAGTGTCCCTGCTTCATAAGATGATGAATCAGGTGATGACCTAATGGAAAAAACCAAAGGCTTATTAGGGTGAACTTCCTGAGTGGGTAAAGTTGGTAAAGAGGAAGTTTCTTTAATAAGCGGAGACTTTTTGCTCTGATTTATTAAGATATTTTGACACTACCATCTTCAATTTTCCTCTTTTACCTTAACAACCAATCATCTCAGAGTTATCTTTTCCTTGTAAGGTGATGTTGGGGATGACAAGTAAGATAAGTGTGATTGACAATAGCAAGAGCTTCTTTTCAAGATATTACCAATAAAGTACTTTCTCATGAAGACTAAGATAGAATCATACTGCTGTGTGGTTGATACAGAATAGCAACAAATAGAACATAAATTACCAGTGTAAAAGACAGTGAGAAGAGAGAAATAAGACAGAAAAGAAAAATATTCATCAACTACTGAAGTATAAAGGAAGATAGAGAAGGATGCAAGGATTTGTACATAATTGTAATAGATTTCTGATATAAATTAACATTGTTAACTACTGCCTTAAATAAATGGACACACACATACAAAAAATCTCTGTGGTAAAATAAGCCAAACAGAGATTAAAAAAAAAAAAATTACCCAAGGTTACAAAGCCAAGAAAGAGAAAAGCTAGGATTTGAGTACAGACCATGTATTCTAGCATTTACTTTTTTAATCTTAAATTCTGACTTTGTGTCAGAACTGATTATCAGAAGCAACCAGAGGTCTCCAGGTGATTTTTATCCCAAATTATAGAGGTCAGGTCCTGGAAAATCCCCATGTGCAGGTAATTATTATGTGGTAACTATTTTTAGCTTAGTAAGCAACAGAACTTGTTTGGAAAGAGTCTGGAAAGAACTAAATTTCAAGTGGCATTTCTGAACAGTTTCTTCAATGGTTATTTCCTGCAGTTTTCTTATTTGTATTCTTTTCAGTTTCAGAAATTTTTTTCCCTTTCTTTACCCGTGATAAAGCATATTCTCTCTGAAGAAATAAAACCAAAGAATTCTGGAAGCTGTAATTTAATAATTAATCCTCAAAATACTCATGCAATGGCTTAAAATCTTGGCATTTATATTTTCTATGGGGCTATGATATCACATAGAGAAAACAAGAACATATTGAGATCTGAATCTTAAGGGAAATATTACAATAGAATAAATAACATCTTTCTGCATAAGCCACACAAGAAGGAATTTTAATAACAGATAACAAAAATTTAAACCCATTTACTTTTGTTTTATATCTCACAAGGAACAAATACTAAATAATTTAAGGAACATACTTGTCAAAATAACAAATAGAACCTGGGTAGATTGTAAAAAATGTATGACTTGTTTATCAGGTTTCAAGTTAGTCTTACTAAGCAGCTTTGCAGCAGATTGTTATTGAAAGAACTTAATTAAATGTAAACCTGTCCTCAATGACCAAAAAAATCACATGGAGACCTTACTGAAAAAAAAAAAAAAGAAAAAAAATCTATGTTCACTCACCCTACATTTTTCCCCCTCTAACTATAAGTTAATTGGTATGCACATCATTTTTTAATTTTTCCTGTAGCTACAGGTGGTCCTGCTGATCAGCTGGATGTTGAAAAGGACTGTGTTAGTTTCCTAGGGCTTCCATAAAAAAGTACCACAGACTAGATATCTTTAACAAAAATGTGTGTTCTCAAAATACTTACCCTTAGAAGTCTGAGATCAAGGTGTCAGCAGATCGGTTTTTTCCGAGGTTTCTCTCCTTGGCTTGTAGCTAATCATCTTCTCCCCATACCCTCACCTGGTCTTCTCTTTGTGCATCTCTGTCCTTATCTCTTCTTATAAGAAGATCACTCATGCTAGATCAGGGCCGACGCTAGCAACCTCACTTCAGGACCTTCCCTGATGTCCAGTGGTAAAGAAATCACCTTATAATGCATAAAACTCAAGTTCCATCCCTAGTTGGGCAACTAAGATCCCACAAGATGCAGAGCAACTAAATCTGCTCAGTAACTACTGAGCCTGCGTGTTCTGGAGCCCATGTGACACAACAAAAGAACTCACACAAGAAAGACCCCGGGAGCTGCAAATAAGACTCCACATAGCCAATTAAGAAGAAGGGTCTACCTCCAAATAGAGTTATGTTCTAAGGTACTGGGTTTTTAAGATGTCAATATGTGAATTTGGCAAGGACACAATCCAGTCCATAACAAAACTAATCTAGAAAGTGATTAGTTAAGGATAACATACAACTAAAACTTTTGAAACTATGAATTCTATTACATACTTCTAAATCCTTTATGATAAATTGAACTGGAGGCTTTTATACTAAACAAGAATGTAGTTTAGAAATTCACAGTACTGGAATACTTTTTCTTTTTAAACATTTTTAACTGATAATGCTTTATCTCTAAAGTAACCATTTCCACATCTCTATAACTTCAAAGTAGAAACTTCAGATAAAGTGTTGTAAAGATGGTAATTAGAATAGTAAAAAACCCAAGGTGTCCATCCACAGAAACCAATTGATTCATAGGTGAAGGCTAGAGTCAACCAGAGCCATGAAACCATGATTTCCCAATTTATTACAGATTATCAATTATAGGTCAGGCTTCCCAGGTGGTGCTAGTGGTAAGGAATCTGCCTGCCAATGCAGGAGACTCAGGTTCGAACCTGGGCAGAGGAGCCTGATGAGCTATAGTCCATGGGGTCACATGAGTTGGGCACAACTGATCACACACACATTCATACATACATACATATATAGTCATATGGCAAGCATGGAAAGTTACCCAATCATTTAGGGACATTGGTTTCACATGTGAATCAACTGGAACTATTTTTAAAATTTTACTTCATGGACAATTAAAAACAAGTAAGTATGAGATTCAGGTGTAGGTATTTTTAAGGTGATAGCATGTGTAACCAAGTTGGGGAATACTAAAGCGTTCTAACAGACAGCACCTGAATATAAACCTAATTAAGTTTTTAATGGTTTTCAACCCTGTTAATTTCCCTGTTGCTCTTAGATAATCTACCTCATCCAACTTTCCTAAAAATATACAGAGCCAAGGGGATGGAAATTTGAAAGTAAGAGGCCACACCTAAACTTACCATTTTAAGCATAAATCTAGATAGGTAAAATACTTCATAAAAATAGCAAATACTGTGCATTGTTGTTAAATTCCATGTGAAAAGCAACCCTTATCAATAATCCAAATCCCTGCAATGTGTTTTTCAATTATACTTGAGTTCATTTCCAACCTAATTTCCAGTTTTCTAGCTTACTATCAAAACACCCAACAACCTTCTCAGTGACAGCTTTGAGACAATGCCAGAAATCCTGAGTATGTCCATTAAAAAATAATGACTCTATAGCTAGATGTTTTATTACACTGTTTATGAAAATGAACACCATAATGTTAAGAATTAAAATCAAAGAAGGAATTGGTGTTGTTTCTATATGTATTATATCCATCCTAAGTATTTTTAACCATATTTTTACTAACCATACAGTTTTAAAAATCAAATTTACTGAGGTATAATTTCCAAAATAAAAATTGCCATTTTTAAGTGTAGTATTCAGTAAGTTTTCACAAATATAAGCACCAGTACAATTAAAGTATAGTCTCATCACCACAAAAAGTCCCTTGGTCCCTTTTCCCAACCAATCCCTCAAGCTCTGTCCTCCCAAATTATGAGATTTATGACTATATAAATTAGTTTTGCATTTCCTAGAATTTCATTCAACAAGAATCATAATAGGATGTATTTTTTGTTCCTGACTTCTTTCATCCAGCAGTTTTTTTTTTAATTATGTATTTTATTCATGTAGAGTCTATCAGTAGTTTGTTCTTTTAACTACTACATATTTCATTATAAAAATATGCTAAAATTTATTTTATTTACCTATTAACCTGATGAATATTTAAGTTACTTCTGGTTTGGGGCAATTATAAATAAACCTATGGTGAACATCCATGTAGAATTCTTTGCTGGATATAAACTTTCATTTCTCCTAGGTAAATACCTAAGAGTGGAATGAATGGGTTGATTGTTATTTTTCTAGGGCTGCTATAATAAAGTAACACAAAGTGCATGTCTTAAATACAAAATGTATGCCTTACTGTTCTACAAGTTGGAGATCAATGACGTCAACTAATTTTGTCAACAGGATTGGTTTCTTCTGAGAGTTAAGAATTAGCATCTGTTCTATGTTTCTGTCATAGCTTCTGGTGGATTTCTGGCCATCTTTGGCTTGTAGCAGCATCACCCTGATATCTGCTTTCATCTTCATATGGCATTCTCCTCTGTGTCCAAAATCCGCCTTCTTATAAGGACACCACTCATATTGGATTAGGGTCCACACTACTCCAATATGATATCATTCTCACAGAACAAAATGACTTTCCTGAAAAGAAAAAAGCTTAGGCTAAAAATCAGAAAGTAGTCCTTCATGGTGCTCCTGCTGAAAATATATAATCTGAGTATAATCATGTGGACACATTGGACAAACCCAAATTGAGAGACATTTTATTGAACTAATTCCCTGTACTTTTCAAATATCAATATCACAAAAGACAAAGAAGGACTGAGGAATTGTTCTATATTAAAAGTAACTCAAAAGACTTGAAAAGTAAATATGATATGTGATCCTGTTGTGGTAAAGGACATTTGGAGGACATTTGATGAAATGTTAAAGAAGTTATTACATTAAAAATGGTATTATTATATATCAATCTTAATTTTTATAATTATATTATTGTTATATAAGAGAAAACCTTGATTTTAGGAAGTACACACTGAAGTGTTTTGAGAAAGTGGGAATAAGGTATGTAAATTACTGTAAAATAGTACAAAAAATTAAATATACTCCTCCCCCCCAATATAAACATAGAGGAAATGATAAAGTCAATATGGGAAAATATATATTTGGATGAGATTACCAAGTGAATGAGTGTAAATAGCAAAGAGAATAATGCTAAGGAAAAGTGTTCCAGTATCCCAAAGTTTAGAGATAAGGGAAAATGGGGGGGGGGGGAATGAAAAAAAAAAAAAAGGCTCAGCTGAACTAGGTTGAGAGGTAAGATCAAAATTAGATGGAAAACTTTGAAATCTTAACAGCTTATTAGAATTTTCAGAGAAACAGAACCAATAGGAAATACCTATATCTATTTCTATATTTATATCTATCCATGCAATTGCTCACAAAATTATGGAGGCTGGCGAATCCAAAACTTGCAGGATAGGACATCAGATTGGAGACCCAGAGAACAGCAGCTTGAGTCCAAAGGCAGCCTAGAGGCAGAATTCTCTCTTTTTAGGGGAACATTAATCATTTTTTCTCGAAGGCCTTTAACTATTTGGATGAGGCCCACCCATACTATGAAGGGTAACATAGTTTACTTCAAGTCCATTAGTTTAGGTAGTCTTACCTAAAATTATATCTTTATGGTGACATCGAAACTGGTGTTTAACCAAATAATTAGAGATCATAGTACAGCCAAATTGACACAAAACTATCCATCACTAAAGCTAACTAAAAAAGAGGATATCAAAGCCAAGAGAATGTGGAAATAGAAAAAAAAAAAGAATTTGGCTATAAATTGACCATCAGAATTAGCAAACAATGCCACTAATGATTACAGAATCACTGCAGATGGTGATTGCAGCCATGAAATTAAAAGATGCTTACTCCTTGGAAGGAAAGTTATGACCAATCTAAAGAGCATATTAAAAAGCAGAGACATTACTTTGTCAACTCTGATGCTGGGAAAGATTGAGGGTAGGAGGAGAAGGGGACAACAGAGGATGAGATGGTTGGATGGCATCACCGACTCAATGGACATGAGTTTGGGTAAACTCTGGGAATTGGTGATGGACGGGGAGGCCTGGCATGCTTCAGTTCATGGGGTTGCAAAGAGTCAGACACAACTGAGCAACTGAACTGAACTGAATTCAATTATTACATATGGTTTGGATGGTGGTACCTGATTGGAGCAAATCCAAATGAGAATGTGAAAAGAGATATTGGATGCAGTAAGAATAAACAATTGTTTGAGGAAATTTTTACTTTACAGATGGGGAGAAAAATGACATGGTAGCTTCTGTGATGGAGTCAAGAGAAGATTTTACTTTTTAAATATGGGATAAGTAGCAATATATTTGCTAAAGATAGTAATCTAGCCGAGAGAATGAAGAAGAAAAAAGAGAAATGCAACATTTTGAATAGTTGGAATGGTAAAGCTCCCACAGAGACATGGAGGGGTTGAATTTAAACAGGAGTGTGGACTGTTAATCATACAGATGGGAAGTTGAAGGTATGGGCAGAGAGGTAAGTTATGATGAGAGTTTAGTAATAGGTGCTTATGAAAGTTCTCTTTCTATTTCTAATGAAAAAGGACAGGGCAAGCTTTATGGTGTACAACCCATACAACTGCACAGGACCCAGTACTCAGAAGGGTCCCATAAATTTTGAATCTCTGTTGTTGATGTTATATAATTCTTAAAAGATTTATGTTTGACCTTCTGTAAAGTCCAATGAGACAAAGTAACATGAGTGTGAGCAGAGGAGATATACACAATTGATGTATCTTCTCTTTCTTACTATCACTTTCACATATGACATTCATGATGCCCTGTGAACACAGAACTCCAATGGATATGCTAGGCATGGGAATTCAGCAAGACTCAGAGCAAGCACAAGGTAGACAAGCCTATAACTACGAATGCCTGGGACGCTGACAGCCTAAGAAGCCACACTATCAGTTGTACAAGAACTTGCTTGCAACTCAGAAAAAAAGGCAATAGTGATCCAAGAAGCACAAAAAAGCTCCAGAATTTGTTATATCTTTTCTTATTCAAGTTATAATACTTCCCTGTAGTAGCTCACTTCTTATACTGAAAATGATGACATGAAAGGGAAACACAGGGCAACCTAGACTTCTTTTTATTTCAGTTTTTCCTCACTCAGCAGTAAGCTGAGGTAGAGAGTTTAAATAGAATGTTCATGAATAAAGAAGGAAAAAGAAAATGTTTGGTTAGTTTTGTACATTTCCTCTATTCTGGCAAAAACAAAATACATATGCATATACGAAACACAAAATGTAAGTTTTGTAATTTTGCTGGTTCTGCATACAAGTTTTCTTATATTTGAATTGAAAACTGACATTGTATAATATAAAGATTAATGGTAAAATCCATGATAATAAATTAAACTTTTAAAATTTTTCTTTACTTACGACAAGATTAAATACAAAGTAAAAAAACTGCCATGATATTGTGAGAGAGAGAGATGATGAAAGAAAAAAATTTTATATCTCAGTACTTTTACTGTCATTTTGTTTCCTATTTTTTAAATAAGAGGCTCTGCATTTTTTATTTCATATTCCCTCCTGCAAATTATGTGGCTGGCTCTGAAACAGCAAGCACATGATCAGCTAAGAATGATGATGAGAGAGGAGATTTTGGAAGTTTGCGGAAAGAGATGTTACGGCTGAGTGGAAGTGTGAATAGTAATAGTACAATGAAATATGATTACTGGGTAGCATTAAGAAACCACTTGAGGTTAATGATCATAATTATAAAGAGTGTACAGTCAGCATGACTGTTTCCCTCAGACATATTCATTTGCATGGAGGGCAAGGAGGTTGAGTGTGTATGAAAGGAAGCAGAACCATTATAATAACTGACTAGGAAATTTAATCTAAACAAGGAGGGAAGTGAGAATTTAAGGAGCTAACAGATTTTTGAGAAGTCAGAAAATCAAATATGTTCTTATGTTTGGAGAACTGTTAGAGTTGGAGTACTAGAGGGAGTGAGCCAGAAATAGAAAAAGTGGGAGGTTTGATGTTGAAATTTTGGACAGGACGTTGTTATGGTCATAAGCACTAGGATATAACCATGAGAATGTGTGGCTATGATAATGTAAAAGAGATCAACCTACTGAGCGATCTGAATATTGGAAGGATCTTCGTGGATGGCAAAATCTGAGAGTTATGAGAGCAGTATTGCTGGAGAATACTATAGGGAATCCAGCCCTGACATCAAAGGAGGAAGAATATTGATTCTAGGAAGTGATAATTGACTCCAAGAGAGAGAGGTGTTGACAGATTAGTGATAAAAGATTCAGAGATATAGGGAATCTAAATTTCCCTTTAGCAGAAGAGGAGTGGGAGTTGAGGTCAGAAGGTAATTACAGAATGTAAAGGAATCAAAGTTCTAAGTGATGAGTATTAATGTAGAAGACTAGGGTTTCTATAGTAACAACATGAAAAGGAATAAATAAAGAGCATGATAGTGTGATCATTCTTGATAATCTCAAGTTTTGGGGTTGCATAATTCTGGGGTACCCCTGGAAACCTGCTCATGGAAAATCCAAGTCCTACAGGGAAGTTTGATCATTAATGACTGGACATGCACAACCTCTCTAATGACAATCAGTGGAGCATGTATGAATTTATGAAGATCTGCTTATTCAGAGAAATGACAAGTAATTTGAAAACAAGCATAAGCTAAGTGTGTGGGAGTAAAAAAGGTGAAATTTTAAAGGTGGACAATTTTAAAGGGATTTGAGCTTCAGCCTACATATAAAAAGGAGTCTTTTTAAAAAATTTTGTTGGAGGTATAATTTACAATCTTGAATTAGTTTCAGGTGTACAATAAAGTAAATTTGTTTTCCATGTACATATATCTACTCTTTTTAAGCTTCTTTTCCCATATAGGCTATTAGAGAGTATTGAGTAGAGTTCCCTGAGCTATACAACAGGTCCTTATTAGTTATCTATTTTATGTATTGTTGTGTGTATATGGGCTTCCCAGGTGGCACTAACGGTAAAGAACCTACCCGCCAATGCAGGAGACTTAGGAGACGTGGATTCGATCCCTGGGTGGGGAAGATCCCCTGTAGGGAGGATATGACAACCCACTCCAATATCCCTGCCTGGAGAGTCCCATGAACAGAGTGTGCATATATCAATCCTGTTCTTCCAATTTATCCCACTACTCCTTATCCCTAAGGTAACCATAAGTTTATTTTTTACATAAAGAGGAGTCTTTTATGGACCTCAGTTCAGTTCAGTCGCTCAGTTGTGTCTGACCTTTTGTGACCCCATGGACACACCAGGCCTCTTTGTCCATTACCAACTACGGGAGTTTACCCAAACCCATGTCCATTGAGTGGGTGATGCCATCCAACCATCTCATCCTCTGTCGTCCCCTTCTCCTCTTCTCAATCTTTCCCAGCATCAGGGTCTTTTCAAATGAGTCAACTGTTTGCTCAGGTGGCCAAAGTATTGGAGTTTCAGTTTTAGCATCAGGGTTTCCAATGAACACTCAGGACTGATCTCATTTAGGATGGACTGGTTGGATCTCCTTGCAGACCAAGGGACTCAAGAGTCTTCTCTAACATCACAGTTCAAAAGCATCAAGTCTTCTGCACTCAGCTTTCTTTATCGTCCAACTCTCACATCTATACATGACTACTAGAAAGACCATAACCTTGACTAGATGGACCTTTGTTTGCAAAGTAATGTCTCTGCTTTTTAATATGCTATCTAGGTTGGTCATAACTTTCCTTCCAAGGAGTAAGCCTCTTTTAATTTCATGGCTGCAGTCATCATCTGCAGTGATTTTGAAGTCAAAAAAATAAAGTCAGCCACTGTTTCCACTGTTTCCCCATCTATCTGCCACAAAGTCATGGGACCAGATGCCATGATCTTCATTTTTTGAACATTGAGCTTTAAGCCAACTTTTTAACTTTCCTCTTTCACTTTCATCAAAAGGCTCTTCAGTTCTTCACTTTCTGCCATAAGGGTGGTGTCATCTGCATATCTGAGGTTATTGATATTTCTCCCAGCAATCTTGATTCCAGCTTGTGCTTCCTCCAGCCCAGAGTTTCTCATGATGTCCTCTGCATATAAGTTAAATAATCAGGGTGACAATATACAGCCTTGATGAACTCCTTTCCCTATTTGGAACCCATGTCTTGTTCCATGCCGTTCTAACTGTTCCTTCCTGACCTGCTTACAGGTTTCTCAAGAGGCAGATCAGCTGGTCTGGTATTCCCATCTCTTGAAGAATTTTCCACAGTTTATTGTGATCCACACAGGCAAAGTCTTTGGCATAGTCAATAAAGCAGAAATAGATATTTTTCTGGAACTCTCTTGCTTTTTTGATGATCCAGCAAATTTGGCAATAAGGAGTTCATTATCTGAGCCACAGTCAGCTCTTGGTCTTGCTTTTGCTGACTGTATAGAGCTTCTCCATCTTTGGCTGCAAAGAATATAAACAATCTGATTTCTGTGTTGGCCATCTGGTGATGTCCTTGTGTAGAGTCGTCTCTTGTGTTGTTGGAAGAGGGTGTTTTCTATGACCAGTGCGTTCTCTTGCCTTTGCCCTGCTTCATTCTGTACTCCAAGGTCAAATTTGCCTTGGAGTACTCCAGGTGTTTCTTGACTTTTGCATTCCACTCCCCTATAATGAAAAGGACATCTTTTTTTTTTTTTTTTTTTGGTGTTAGTTCTAAAAGGCCTTGTAGGTCTTCATAGAAACATTCAACTTCAGCTTCTTCAGCATTACTGGTCAGGGAATAGACTTGGATTACCGTGATGTTGAATGGTTTGCCTTGGAAACAAACAGAGACCATTCTGCTGTTTTTGAGATTGCATCCAAGTACTGCATTTTGGATTCTTTTGTTGATTATGATGGCCTAGCTGGGGTAATATAAAGAGGCTATAGTAAGGAAAGATTGATATTCAATTCTGCAACTAATTGGCTGTGTGAACTTTGATAAGACACGCATATTTTCTGCAAGTTAAAAAAGGAAAAATAATGCATATAAACATTTATTTTACATTAATTTAGCTTGGAAGAGACATTATCAGATCTATTCTATAATCGTAATTCTTGAAGAAGGGTGACTACTCTCAATCAGGCCAGAAAGGGTAGAGAGCCATGTCTCAGAACAAAAGGAGAAAGGGTGATGAGACAATATTGATTAAGTGGTAAAAGTCCCATTAAATTAACCTGATTGTGACCAACTGGATCTTTGATTAGAAAAGAGTAGAAGGCAAAGATAAATTCAAAGACACCAGGGGCTATGATTTAGTAGAATCAAAGAAGAAAGTGGCATAAACATAAAGATTATGCTGTATACTTTGGCAATCTTAGATTGGAAGAAGTATAAATCCAGCTAGTGGGATCCATTGAGGAAATAGATATATTCAAAAAGACGCCGGTCCACAATAAAGACAGAAATTTGAAAGTCATAGAATTTCAGGCACTTGAAGAGACAAAAAGAGAGTGTAATAAGGTGTGATTGTTTAAGTGAAATTAATGTAAAAGTTCAGTAGAAGTGAATGTTTTTGAGGTGTTAGATGAATCTACAGTTTCATTATTCAGGGAGGGTAAGGGTGGCTGGGAGGAAACCTGGCAATCATCTGCAAAGCCAAAAAGGATTAGGTTACAGGGGCCTACATTTTGCTTGTTATTGTCTTCATCACTTTGTGTGCATGGACCATCATGCTAAGAGAGAGAGAGAGAGAGAGAGAGAGAAGAGGAAAGAGGAAGAGAAAGGAAGAGAAGAGCCTCTAAAAATATTTAGAGATCTCATAGTTTTCAGACGCTTCAGAAAAAGACTGAGCTGTCAAATCACTCTAAGATATGTTCAAGACATTAGCCCAACATCTCTCTAACAAATGCTTGAATATTTTTTAGTATATATTGCCTGTCTACCTTGCATGCATGCTTACTTAGTCATGTCTGACTCTTTGAGACCCTTTGGACTGTAGCCCACCAGGCTCTTCTGTCCATGGGATTTCTCAGGCAAGAATACTGGAGTAGGTGCCCATTTCCTCCTCTGGGGGATCTTCCCAACCCAGGGATTGAACCCACCTATCCTGTGTCTCCCACATTGCAGGCAGATTCTTAACCCATAGAGCCATCAGGGAAGCCACACCTTTCATAAGATAGTGCAATATAAAGAAAAGAGATCAGTTTCTGATGTTGGAATTAAATCCTGGATCTGCTATGCAATCTTGGATAAACTTATTCTATTTATAAGATGGATAAGTATTTTATAGGTCTGCTAGGATAGTGTGACATTATATCCGAAAAAGATGTACACAGTTGTGTGGATGCACCCCCACCCAAGCATATATATATATATATATATATATATATATATATATATATATATATTCATAACCCAGCCCTAAACTACACACGCTATTGTACAGACAACCTTGAGAATGTTCTTACATAGTACTAGTCAAGCTATTGGTCTTAATTTTACCCCTTGGAGGGATCCAGACAAATCCTGTCCTTCTTGTCTAAGTGGGATGCTGATAAAGAAACTGTAGGAAGAGGGAGGCAAAGATTGTCTTGACATCAAAGATGTTGAAGCAAGGAGGATTTGGAGGCATTTGATATATGTGAAATTATGGTACCTAGATCTTAGATTAAGTCAAGTGCATTTGAAAGCTTTCCCAACTGTGAAAGTCTCTCTAAGTAGTTCTCTCAACAGGTTCACCTCAGGAAATTAACACACCCCAGGACCAATTGAAGTTCTCATCAATTAAGCTAATTGACACAGCAGGCTTAACCTATTTTCCAGTGGTGAATATAAAGTATTTGTTCAACAAACAAAGGCCTCTTAAGTCTTTTGAAAGCCTACTCTAGTCAATTGGTTGAAGGCAAAAAATTTAAAAACAACAAAACATATAAATGTATAAGCTTAATAACACCAAACTCACCCTTCAATTAGGCAGGCCTTGGGTTGAGGAGAAGGGATTTATTACATTCAGCTAAACTTATGATTTTGTTTAAAAATTTTAAACATCAAGATTTCCATATTTTCTTTAAGGAAAGCAATGTTCTAATAAAATTCTTTACAGTCTTTTAAAAATATGCTTTAATATTTTTATTGCTACCAAAATATAATATGAAATAATCATTTCATTTTTAAGCTTTGTGTTCAAATTGAAAAATAATTATTAAGTTTTCAAATGGTGTTCTTTTAAGTCCATTACAAATTTCCCCCTCAAACCAAGCTTCTGTTGACAATGAATTAAAAAAAAAAATAGGATAGAATTTATAAAATTTCTTTGTAAAATTTAAATTATTTTTAAAGTAGATCTTATTACTATTATCCTGGAAGCCAACCTGATGACTTTTATTTTGGTCTCCTGTTGAAGTTTATGTACTCATTCAAATTATAACACAGGTTTTGTTCTTGTTTCTCCATTTTACAAGTATATTGTCTGCTTGACCTTGGAAAACTTATTTAACCTCTCTACATCTGTTTACTTATTAGTAAAATGGGCCAGTTTGAGAGAGTCATTGTGAGAATCAAAAATGAGACTATGCAGTAAAAGTTTTACTGTGTTTGCTAGTATAAGTTAGCACTCAATAAATGTGAGCTATTATAGGCAGAAAAATGGAAAAAGAAAAGGAGAGGAGAGGCACTCTGAGTGGAAGGGATGTTGCATGTCAAAAACACAGAAGTAGAGCTCAGCTGTGCTTGTTGATTGGCAGGGAGCTGTCAGGCTAGAATTCTGATGTTGCAGGAAGTGATGACAGGTGATGATTCATGAGGATTTCGTAAAGCCAAAGTGAAAGTCTGGGTTTTAAGTTTTGTTTAGTGCATAGTGGGGAGATTTTGTTTGTTTTTCTTGTTTTAATTTTTTTTAACAGTAAGTGTCATGATCAGGAAAATCTTTTAGGAAGATTTAACTGGAGCAATGAATGGATGTTGTTGAAAATGAGAACAAGCCTGAAATGGAGTCACTAAACTCCACATCACCAAACCAAGACCTAACAATTACTATTTTGGCTTTTCAGGAAAGAAATTTTAAACCAGTCAATCAGGAATTGCCTGATCAGCACTAGATAGGTCATTTGCTGAAAGATTCCTGCTATCTTCTAAAAGAAAGTTATCTTGAAATAATCAACTTGCTTTTTGTCTGGTATAACGTTTTTTATTCCTGCTCCCTTCTGCCTTTAAGTCTATCATTTTGTTCAGCTCCTTGGAGCTCCTTTCTATGTTAGATGGAATTCTGCACAATTCATGAATTGTTGAATAAGGTCAATAATATCTTCATAATTCACTCAGCTAAATTTTGTTTTGAATTTTGTTTTAACAATGTGAACTTTGAAGACTAGAGATTAGTCAGGAAATTATTATAAGAAGCTGGAAATAGGTTAATAGTATTTATTGGATCACAAAACAATACAGGAAGACTTAAAGATAAGTTAGTATGTTCTTTCTCCATTTCTGAATTTTTTATACAAAGAAATCAAAGTATAAAATCAACTAATGATTTACTTGGGACACACAACCAGTTCTACTAAATCTAGGGCTAGAACAAAATGCTCATGCTGCCAGGTCCGTGCTGTCTCCCTAACAGCAAGCTATCTCAGTTCAGAAGGCACATATTGAAAATACCATGTGCAAATCACTCAAATGGGTACCTCAGGTAATATGAAGGGAAGGCATGAATCGTAAAAAAGAAAATGTGATTGGTTTATAAAAAGTGAAAGTGTTAGTTGCTCAGTTGTGTCAGACTCCTTTGCAACCCCATGGACAGAAGCGCACCAGGCTCCTCTGTCCAAGAGGTTCTCCAGGCAAGAATACTGGAGTGGTACTTCAGGGGATCTTTTCGACCCAGTAATCAAAACTGAATCTCCCACATTCAGGCAGATTCTTTTACCATCTGAGACACAGCAGACTTTTATGATGGCTTATACCATTATGCTTTTGCTTTGGAGTATTTGAAGATGTCACAAGAAATTATTTCACAAATTTGCAAAGACTTAAATACTGCTAGTAACTCCATTTGTAGCAACTTAAAAATGTCCAGTTTTATTATCTGTCAACCAAAAAAATTTTCAAAAAAGTATAGTAATTCTGAATTGCATAGGATTATTAGCTAGTGCAAAGGGCCTCTTACTGGCCTCCAATGAGGAAAATTCAGGGCTCTCCACTTGAATTTCTTTGACACCACACTGGCAGTGTGATAATCGGCCAAGGGGGTTCTTATACTTTGGTGACGTGAAAGTCACTCAGTTATGTCCAACTCTTTGCAACCCCAGGGACTATACAGTCCATGAAATTCTCCAGGCCAGAGTACTGGAGTGGGTAGCCTTTCCCTTCTCCAGGGGATCTTCCCAACCCAGGGATTGAACCCAGGTCTCCCACACTGCAGGCAGATTCTTTACCAGCTGAGCCATCTGGGAAGGCATATACTTTGGTAAGAATGGACAAAAAAGTTCCAGTTTCAACCTTTGTCAGTAAGGATGGTAGTAAGGCCATGGTTTTTCCTCTGGTGTTTGCTAGATAAGAGTGATTATTAGTTTTGCCAAATATCAAAATGAATCTGCCACAGGTATACATGTGTTCCCCATCCTGAACCCTCACAATTATGTAAAGTTTAAAAATAAAATAAAATTAAAAAAAAACAAAACAAAAACAAACAAAAAAGAGTGATTATTATCTACAATTTTTCTGTCTTTCTAGGCTTCCCTTTTTCTGGACCTTTGATTAAAAGAAATGAAATTTTCTTGGGGCTATTTTTGCTTGTGTGCATTAGTGTTTCCAGTATTTCTGGATTGCTGGCTTCTCCAGAACTAAATTTGGCTTGGTTAATCAATACTAAGCAAAAAGAAAATTCAGAGAATCCTCAATGTCATTACTTCAATCACAAGATCCCTAGACTGTCTGCTGTCTTCTCTCTATCTTTTTCTAGTCTTCCTAAGTTTGTATTATATATTATGCCAAAAGATTTTAACTATACTTAGTGGGAGGTATAAGGAAGAATATATCTATTCTAACTTTCCAAAATTGGAAATCATTTATGAGCTTTCTAACCTGATTTTTACATTGTAATTTAGGATAATTCCCCCCTCAAAATATTTTTTCTTGTCTTATTTTTATTGCAAAAGATCCAATTTTATAGTTTTTCCTCATAAAAGCAGCACATCTTATACATTTCAACCATATCATTTTAGATGTTAGAAAACCACTATTAGGTGCTTAGAATATTTCACATTCTGTGTTCATTACAGAATCCAACTGAAATTAATAAAACAATAACTTTAAATTTTTCTGATTCTAAGATTACTTATTATAAAGGACAATAAGTTTATCTCCAGAAGACATTAAATTGATAATTTAAGAAGAATATAAACTAATAGAACTAGAAAGAAAGATGTAATAGAACTAGAAAGATTTGTTTTGTCTTTAAGTGTTTGAAGAATAGAACAGTCAATTGGGTTATTGAGAAGTAGATATATTCAAATATCTACTGATAATATGTTTATATTGTATACATAGCAATTTAACCTGGCTGATTTTTCATGAATCCCTCCCCCCACCCCGATAATTAGTTTTATGCCATTTTGCTGGGAGGTATACTTTTCTCAGCCCTCCTGGGAATATCTAGAATATGGTTTAAGCACTATTATGAATAATATAATATGTTGATTTTTATCAACATACAGATTACATATTCATATTAAAAATTAAATGTGTAGAATGCATAAAGTATTGAGGATTCCTAAGTAACACTGGTCTGCAAAGTGAGCTCACATCACTACAATTACTGACATTTATTCCTTTTTCTGGGCTGGCAGGAGAGACTCAGTGGGCACTTGATCTTTTTCTGCTGGGAGTGAGCTCCGCCCATGGCAAAGGTCATGAGGAAGGAGGCTTGGCATACGCAAAGGCAGGATCGAGCCTCAGGAGTTCCCCTGGAAATTCTCGAGCATCTACCCCCCCAAACCAGAGTCTGCCTACTTTCTGCTTTGTGCTCTCACCTACACCTCTGACTTTACGGGGGGCTGTCGCCCACTACCTCTCTCTGAAAAAAGAGTTAACTTATAGCTCCAGTTAATAAAGTTCCTGGGTGTGATAGTGTTTCAACCTACAAACTCCTTTGGAAGTCCTCTAGCCTGCCTGAATAGGATTTTCCGGCCACATGTGATTGCTCAGAGCCTCCCAAATGTGAGAGGCATGAGATGTTCTAATCTGTCTAAATACAGATTCCTTTGAGCAGTTAAAAGATTGATTAGAAATTGTATTGGTGAAGGGTTTTTCACTTGTTGGGCCAATGTTTGCTGCTAAGTGTCCATATCCCTTACCTGCTGTGTCCCTGGCAGTGTATTGATTAATATAATTGGTGTAAGTAGTAGCTTTAATGTTTGTAACCTGGGACCCTTGAGTTAATTCTTTTTCTTGTTATAGCCCACACCTTTGCTCTGTAGGAATGCAACTTTATCTAATGCTTTTGGAGGGTGGCGCTTGACTAATCACCTTTAGAGAAAAATAAGTTTTCTGAAGAAAGGGTCTTAAAATGTTAACAGGCCTCCGGGCCAGAAGATGATGCAAATCACCTAAACTTTTGCATATGATAAGTTTGCAGGAAGAAAGCCTGGCTTACTGCATGACTCTACCCCTTCCCCCATTATCCTCTATGCATAACTTAAGGTATAAAAACTACTTTGGAAAATAAAGTGCGGGCCTTGTTCACCAAAACTTGGTCTCCCCTTATCGTTCTTTCTCTCACCTTCTGGCTGAATTATTCAGCCTCTTTTCTCCACTGAATTTCCTCACTGAGCTATCCTTATTCTATTACTCTTTATATCCTTAATTAAAGTTTAATTAAGCAGTTGTTTCCTGATCCTTGCCGATGCCGTCCCTGCTTCGAATTCCCTGGATCCACCGGGGCTGAACCCCGGCATTTGTCAACTCTCAGCTTTATCCAAAGTGTATGTGTTTGCAGAGTTTCAAAGACAGGTGACAAAACACCTCAGCTCTACCTCTGGTTCAACAACTGTTTCCCCTTCTTGATAGATTTCACCCTTTTCATTACTTGAGCTGTGATTGAAGCAACCAACTGCAACCTTCACCTTTCTGGAAGCTGGTGACTCCTTTCCAGTGGAGTCACATGCATGCTATCAGAATTCTCCAGGCCCTTGGCAGGGAAGGGCATGTGTTTAATTTTACTGGATAGTACCATTGGCTTTCTTCAGGGGTTACAAAAAAGATTGCTTCTTATCCCTGAGTCTTTAGTTCTGTTGGCTAAAGGAAAAATGCATTTAAACACCAAGACTCCATATTAAATTCCATTTACAGTCAACAAGATTTTAAGTGGAGGGTTCTTATTTCAAAAATACTTTTTATAATTATCTTCTTGCTCTCAATAATAAATATTTATGCATAATTATCAAAATGCATAAGTACAAGAACTAGATTGGTTGGACTTTTAAGCCTTATTGCCTCTCCATCTCCTCCACTGCTTATTGAAAGGAGATCAAACCATGATTCATTCAGCTCTCCAGGGATGTGTAGATGTACAGAGTTTACCTAATACAAATTGACTTTTCTCTCAAACCAGTGACCCGCTAGCATGGGAGCTGAACTGTGTTCTCTTTGCCTAAGAAGATGTGGTAATAGTGTGACACCAGCTCTCTGCTAAGGGATAAGAAGTCACTAAAAGTGAGTTAAATAATCTTTATGAAAGGAACTGCTTACTTAGAACAAAAATGAAGTTGTGGGCTCTGGCTATACTATAAAAACACAATTTTTCTTCTTTGTGATTAATGAAAGAGAGAAAAATATCAAAATAGAAGAAATTCACACAGGATATATTTCATTTCATTCATAAACACTCTAAGTCACAGAGTCATCTGCAAAAGAATACTGAATGTCCAAACATTATAACACACATTACTAGGAAGTGCTTTGCTCTGTGAGAACATGTAATAGAATAGACAAGATTCCATAAACTTTGCCTCAAACAACGATGGATTTTTATGTTTGTCTTGCTTGTTGCCAAGATGTTGAAAATGCATTTGTTGACCAATTTACTTAGTATGCTGATGAGCATTCTATGTCCAGTCATTTCTTGAAGGATTAATATAGATAAAATTATGACATTATTATAATACCTAAGGAAAAACACCAAACTAGGTTGAAAGTGTGAAAAAACATGTTAAACATTAGAATTATTTGAAGTCCATAATTATACTAAGTTTTTTCTTGAATTCATTTCTTCTATGTTATCTTTTGTCTGCCTTTTTAAAAACAGGATTTCACACATATCTTCATAGTTTTGAGAGACACAAAACAAATCTGATTTCTCCTTTTGTTAACCAATAAGAAAATGAACTATGTCCTGTACTATGTTAAATATTGAAGGTAATACAAATTATAGAAAGAAGTTAAAATGAGAGAATCCTGTGAGTCTGTTTCTGCTTCTTTTAATAAATTTATTTGTATCAATTTTTGATTCCATACTTAAGATATCATATGATATTTGTCTTTCCCTGTCTGACTTACTTCACTAGTCTGATAATCTCTAGTTCCATCCATGTTGCTGTAAATAACATTATTTCATTCATTTTTACGGCTGAGTAATAAAAGAAACTTACAGTTACCAAAGTAGAAAGGTGAGTAGGGTGGGGTAAATTTGGAGTTTGGGGTTAACATATACACACTATTATATATAAAATAGATAATCAACAAAGACCTACTATTTAGCTCAGGGAACTCAACTCAATATTCTCTAACAACCTATATGGGGAAAGAATATGGAAAAGAATAGGTATAACCAAATCACTTTGCTATACACCTGTAACATTGTAAATCAACTATGCTCCAATATAAACTAAACATTAAAAATAGAAAAAACTACAGTCTTACAACAAAAATACAATAATCACTCTGTCCTGAAAAATTAAAATGCTAGAATCCTGATTTCTATTAGCTTTCAAGCTTTTTAGGTTAAGAAAAACTTACAAAGGTGTAAACAGATACTAGACCTTGGGGTGCCACATGAATTTTGAGGGGTATATTGGAGTAAAACCTTTGAGTGATGTATAAACCTATGGCACAGCTCTTGGGATGTTCCTTCATGGTGCTACACACTTGGTGTCTTCACAATCCCTAAATTTACCCCATCTATTTTCTGGGTTTGCCATCTGAACTGTCTCCCCTACTCAAGGGCCCGATCACCTTTTGCTGAGGACCAAGAAGCACCGGGAGGAACAGCAGGAGTTCCTCAAGGTCTGGACATTTGTTTGGAAGTGGCCTATTGAAAACATGTCCTGCACCCATGGTGTGCCAGGCACTGTGCTAAACTTTTTACTTATATGTCTTCTTTAATCCCTCTACCACATTATGAGGTAGGGTGCTATTAATATTATGCCCTTAAAAGATGAGGGAACTGACTGACACTGAGAAAATTTTCATAAATTTTCATAAAATTTTCATAATTTGTCTCAGGTCAAAAGTGGGTTTTTGAGAGAGGAGAAAATAAAAACTAAGGGGCTGATAGAATACATTCATATACTAGAGGAGTAGACATTAAGAAAATAAAAAAATCTAGGGGTATGCTTTGCAAATCTCTCAATATGCAGAAACCAGGGGTGTTTTAGGTTCTAATATCTGACAGAATTCATTTTATACATAGAGGTTGTTTCCTCCAGGAAATGGTAACCAATATCATTATCAGTTCAGTTCAGGCACTCAGTCATGTCTGACTCTCTGATACCCCATGGAATACAGCACGCCAGTCTTCTCTGTCCTTCACCATCACCCAGAGCTTGCTCAAATTCATATCCATCGGGTTGGCAATTCCATCCAACCATTACTTCTTCTGTCATCCCCTTCTCCTTCTGCCTTCAATCTTTCCCAACATCAGGGTCTTTTCTAATGAGTAAGCTCTTCCCACCTCATGTGAAGAGTTGACTCATTGGAAAAGACTCTGATGCTGGGAGGGATTGGGGGCAGGAGGAAAGGGGACGACAGAGGATGAGATGGCTGGATGGCATCACTGACTCAATGGACGTGAGTCTGAGTGAACTCCGGGAATTGGTGATGGACAGGGAGGCCTGGCGTGCTGCGATTCATGGGGTCACAAAGACTCAGACACGACTGAGCGACTGAACTGAACTGAACTGAACTGAAGCTCTTCCCATCAGGTGGTCAAATTATTGGAGCTTCAACATCAGTACTTCCAATGAACATTCAGGACTGATTTACTTCAGGATTGACTGGGTTGATCTTGCAATCCAAGGGACTCTCAAGTGTCTTTGCCAACACCACAGTTCAAAAGCATTCTTTGGTGCTCAGCTTTCTTTATACTCCAACTCTCATATCCATATGTGACTACTGGAAAAACCATAGCTTTCACTATATAGACCTTGACAGCAAGGTAACGTATGCTTTTTAATATACTGTTTAGGTTTGTCATAGTTTTTCTTCCAAGGAGCAAGCATCTTTTAATTTCATGTCTGCAGTCACCATCTGCAGTGATTTTGGAGCCTAAGAAAATAAAGTCTCTCACTGCTTCTACTTTTTATCCATCTATTTGCCATGAAGTAATGGGACTAGATGCCATGATCTTCGTCTTTTGAATGTTGGGTTTTAAGCCAACTTTTCCCTCTCCTCTTTCACTTTCATCAAGAGGCTCTTTAGTTCCTTTTCACTTTCTGCCATAGGATGGTGTCATCTGCATATCTGAGGTTATTGCTATTTCTCCTGGCACTCTTGACTCCACCTTTTGCTTCATCCAGGCTGGCATTTCTCATGATGTACTCTGCATGTAAGTTAAATAAGCAGGGTGACAACATACGGCCTTGATGTTCTCCTTTCCCAATGTGGAACCAGTCTGCTGTTCCATGTCCAGTTCTAACTGTTACTTCTTGACCTGCATACAGGTTTCTCAGGAGTCAGGTCAGGTGGTCTGGTATTCCCATCTCTTTAAGTATTTTCCAAAGTTTGTTGTGATCCACACAGTCAAAGGCCTTAGCATAGTCAATGAAGCAGAAGTAGATGTTTTTCTGGAATTCTCTTGCTTTTTCTGTGATCCAACAGATGTTGGCAATTTGGTCTCTGGTTTCCCTGCCTTTTCTAAATCCAGCTTGAACATCTGGAAATTCTCATTGCATGTACTGTTGAAGCCTGGCTTCCAGAATTTTGAGCATTACTCTGCTAACATGTTAGATGAGTGTAATTGTGTGGTAGTTTGAGCATTCTTTGGCATTGCCTTTCTTTGGGATTAGAATGAAAACTGACATTTCCAGTCTGTGGCTACTGCTGAGTTTTCCAAATTTGCTGGCATATTGAGTGCAACATTTTAAGAGCATCATCATGTAGGATTTGAAATAGCTCAACTGGAATTCCATCACCTCCACTAGCTCTATTCATAGTGATGCCTCCTAAGTCCCACTTGACTTTGCACTTCAGGATATTTGGCTCTAGGTGAGTGATCACACTGTCATGGCTATCTGGGTCATTAAGATCTTTTTGTATAGTTCTTCTGTGTATTCTTGCCACCTCTTCTTAATATCTTCTGCTTATGTTAGGTCCATACCACTTCTGTCCTTTATTGTCCCCATCTTTGCATAAAATAATCCTTGGTATCTCTAATGTTCTTGAAAATATCTCTAGTTTTTCCCATTCTATTGTTTTCCTCTATTTCTTTGCATTGATCACTGAGGAAGACTTTCATAACTCTCCTAATATTTTTTGAAACTCTGCAGATGGACATCTTTCCTCTTCTCTTTGCCTTTTGGATCTGTTCTTTTCTCAGCTATTTATATGACCTCCTCAGACAACCATTTTGCCTTTTTGCATTTCTTTTACTTGGGATGGTTTTGATCACCACCTCCCATACAATGTATGAACCTCCATCCATAGTTCTTCAGGCACTCTATCAGATCTAATCCCTTGAATCTATTTGGCACTTCCACTGTATAATTGTAAGGGATTTGATTTATGTCATATCTGTGGTTTCCCCCACTTCATTCAATTTAAATTGCATTTTACAATAAATAGTTCATTATCTGGGCCACAGTCGGCTCCCAGTCTTGTTTTTGCTGACTGTATAGAACTTCTCCATCTTCAGCTGCAAAGTATATAATCAATCTAATTTTAGTATTGAACATCCAATGATGTCCATGTGTAGAATCATCTCTTGTATTGTTGGAAAAGAGTGTTGCTGTGACCAGTACACAATATCTTTATAAGTGATTGAAAGTTTTTGGAGTATAGTTGTTTTACAATATTGTGTTAGTTTCTGCTGAACAATGAAGTGAATCAGCTATATGTATACATATATCCCCTCACTTGTGGACCTCCCTCCCATTCAGCCCCCATTCAGCTACCTATGTAGGTCATTACAGAGCACCCACCCTAGCTCCCTGTGCTATACAGCTGGTTCCCATGAGCTATCTATTTTATGATAGTGATGAATGGATAAAAAAGTGGTACATCTATACCATGAAATACTATATGTGTAATGAAATATTACTCAGCTATAAGAAGGAAAGAAATTGAGTCATTTGTAGAGCTGTGGATGAACTTAGAATCTTCATACAGAGTGAAGTAAGTCAAAAATAGAAAAGTAGATGTTGCATATTGATGCCTACATGTGAAATCTAGAAAAATGGTACAGATCAACCTATGAGCTGGGCAGGAATAGATACCCAGATATAGAGAACAGACATGTGGATACAGTGGGGGAAGGGGAGAGTGGGATGAATTTGGAGATTAGGGTTGACATAAGTGATTGTAATTTACTTTTATAAATTGTGGGTTGCTGACCACTGATATCTATTGATATAAAGCAGAGAACAAAACCAAGAAGCCTATCTTTCTATTTGATAATTTTATTTGCCTTTCCTTTTTACTTCATTTTGCCTAAAATGGTAATTCTTTGTTTTGGATTGTGGCTAGCAAATCAATACAGGTCTACATCTTAGGGTTCTGGGAACATTACTTTTAATTGAAATATAATATTGCAGAGTGAAATTGGTGACTTGTGTTTAAACTGCTCTAATGGGCTTGGCCGGAGAAGACGATGGCACCCCACTCCAGTACTCTTGCCTGGAAAATCCCATGGACGGAGGAGCCTGGTAGGCTGCAATCCATGGGGTCCCAAAGAGTCGGACACGACTGAGTGACTTCACTTTCACTTTCATGCATTGGAGAAGGAAATGGCAACCCACTCCAGTGTTCTTGCCTGGAAAATCCCAGGGACGGCAGAGCCTGGTGGGCTGCCGTCTATGGGGTCGCACAGAGTCGGACATGACTGAAGCGACTTAGTAGCAGCAGCAACAGCAGCAATGGGCTTGGCAATACTTGTGATTTCTAAATTGCTTTGACGTAGGATTAATATTTGGATATCTTGGTGGCTTTATTGACTATATGGATCTTTGCAAATGCTGGCTGCATAAATTATTTGGCGGTGGTGCACAGCTTTGGAAGTGCAGAAGGAGTTCCACCTGTTTCAGTGACAGATGATCCAACTGCTGCTACAGAATAAAATCCATCTGGCTGGTAAAAGGTAGAATAAGAAATCAGGGAGGAAGGATGCTTTTATGAGTTCAAATTTTCTTGGAGAAAAATTAAGGGAGAAATTTCAAACTCAAGACTTTAACTTTTCTGTGGGAAGAGGGAACTATCAGTAGAAAATTGTCTATTGTTACCTGTTGGAGAGGATTAGCACACTGATGCTATATTTAGCATGATGGCATTTTCAAACTATGATGTTATTTCAAATATACTGGAAAACCATGTTTTTCAGCCTAATTGGATAATGGAAATTTTCAAAGTGAAATTCAGAAGAGTTTATTATTTTATGCAGTAAGGTGAACTTTGAATAGCTGTACTTTCCTGAACTATTAAGACAAACAAACAAAAAAACTATTAGAGGTAAAATTAAAAAGTATAAAGTTCCCAGTTCATTGATTAAGAAGGTATTATAGTGGCATGGATTGGAGAAGTTGTAGACAGGGATTCTCTGATAATCTTTGATAACCTCTCCCAAAAGGGATTCTAACATTCTTGGTTGATTATGAGATTTAGTATTAATTCCCTGGGGTTAATAAAAAATTAAAAAATCACAAATATGATGTTATTTAGGGGAATTTCAAGGCTCTCATCTGCTCCCTTCTTTTACCATCCAGCCCCAACGTCATCCTTTGGGAGGAGAGTTTTCAATCTAAACTTTTCAGATTTAAGATACTTCAATGGGCTACAGTTAAAGGGAAGAAATTTCAAAAGCTTTGTGTGTCTGGGTGGTGTTTTTCTTTATTATTTTTTTAACTGAGGTGTAGGGATTCCCTTGTAGCTCAGTTGATAGACTCTGCCTGCAATGCAGGAGACCCCGGTTCTATCCCTGGGTTGAGAAGATCCCCTGGAGAAGGAAATGGCAGCCCACTCCAGTATTCTTGCCTGGGAAATCCCATGGACAGAGGAACCTGCCGGGCTACAATCCATGAGGTTGCAAGAGTCAGACACAATTTAGTGAACTAAACCCAAACCAACCAGTGGATCAGATGGTAAAGAATCTGCCTGCAATGAGGGAGGCCTGGGTTTTATCTCTGGGTTGGGAAGATCCCCTGGAGAAGGAAATGGCAACCCACTCCAGTATTATTGCCTGGAGAATCCAATGAACAGAGGCTACAGTCCATGGGGTCTCAAAGAGTCAGACACGACTGAATGACTAACACACTGGCAAACATTATATTAGTTTTAGGTGTGCAACATAACAATTTGATATTTGTATATGTTATTAAATGATCACCACAATAATTCTAGTTAATATTCATCACCGTACATACTTACAGAATTTTTTTCCTATGTTAAGAACTTTTAAGATTTACTTTCAAATAAACAAGTGGGACCTAATTAAACTAATAAGCAAAGGAAATTATAAACAAGGTGAAAAGACAAGCCTCAGAATGGGAGAAAATAATAGCAAATGAAACAACTGACAAAGAATTAATTTCCAAAATATAAAAGAAGCTCATACAAGTCAAGACCAGAAAAACAAACAACCCAATCAAAAAGTGGGGGAAAGATCTTAACAGACATTTCTCCAAAGATGGAGATGGCTAACAAACACATGAAAAGATGCTCAACATCACTTATTATTGAGAAATGGAGATGAGAGCTACAATGAGATATCACCTCACACCAGTCAGAATAGCCATCATCAAAATGTCTACAAACAATAAATGCTGGAGAGGGTGTGGAGAAAAGGGAACCTTGTTGCACTCTTGGTGGGAATGTAAATTGATACAGCCACAATGGAAGACAGTATGGAGATTACATAAAAATTAAGAATACAACTACTGTATGACCCAGCAATCCACTAGGCATATACCTGAGGAAACTGAAACTGAAAAAGAAACATGTACCCCCAATGTTCATTGCAGCGCTGTTTATCATAGTTAAAGCATGGACGCAACCCAGACATCCATTGACAGATGAATGGATAAAAAAGCTGTGGTACATAAATATAATGGAATACTACTCAGCCATAAAATACAGTGCATTTGAGTCAATTCTAATGAGGTAGATGAACCTAGTACCTACTATACAGAGGGAAGTAAGTCAGAAACTGAAAAAAAATATATACACTAATACATATATATGGAATCTAGAAAGATGATACAGATGAACTTATTTGCAGGGCAGCAATGGACACAGACAGAGAACAGATTTGTGGATAACAATGGAGACACAGACATAAAGAACAGACTTATGAATTCAGGGGTGGGGGAGGAAGGAAAGGGTGGGATGTATGGAAAAAGTAACATGGAAACTTGTATTATAATATATAAAGTAGATAACCAATGAACATTTGCTATATGACTCAGGGAACTCAAACCAGGGCTCTATAACAACCTAGAGGGATAGGATGGGGAGGGAGTGGGGAGGGAGGTTCAAGAGGGAGGGGACATATTCATATCTATGGCTGATTCATGTTGATGTTTGGAAGAAACCAACACAATTCTGTAAAGCAATTATCCTTCAATTAAAACATAAATAAAAAAATTCACTTTCTTAGGAACTTTCAAATGTGTGACACAGTGTTGTTAACTACGGTTGCCATGCTTTACATTACATACCCATGCCTTATTTCATAACTGGAAGTTGGTGTTTTTGAACCCCATCACCCATTTTCAAACACCACTCTGTTCTCTGTATCTGTGAGGTTTTGTTTGTTTGTTTATGTCTTTCTTCAAACACTCTCTTCTCCCACATAGTTAAGGGAAATCTTTCAGAAGACATCTGAAGTAAGTGCAAGACAGGGAACCTAGGCTGGTTCCACCATCATCATTAGAGCAAATCTTTAAAAAAATTTTTTTCATGCTCTTATCTGGACACTTGTGTGTTGGCCTTTTTTAGGACTGGAGTTTGAAATTGGGTTTGGGGTTTGGGGAGAGTGTGAGTGGAGCAAATCTTTCAGCCCATTTTGGTTTGGGCCCATTTGGACTTACCTAGCTTAGGTATCACCTTCATTGTCTCAGTCTAGCCAATTAGCAAGTTACAGAGGATTCAAGATAAAAGTCCACCCATTGTAAAATGGTAATATTTCTTTATCTAAGCATACTTCTCTTTCAAGAATCTATCAAGAGGAATGGCAAATCTTGGATTATTTTTAGGTCTTGGTTCTAATGTCCTTTTAAACCTACTTTAATATACTCTACCCTGGTGTTCTTGGACTTAATTGCTGGTAATTGCTACCTTTTTATAAGTTACACACCTGAAATATTAATTTTGTTTACCCTAACTGGTTTATACTATTATCTCTATTACAGTCCAAGTCCAAGATTATTGTAATTAATCTGGTAAAATAAAACAGAGCAGATTCTCAGGGCTTTCACCCCTAGATATCTACAGTTTTAAAATGATCCTCTTATTTCAGACTTGATTTGAGGACTTTTAAGCCAAGTGGTTATTTGATGATACAAAAGAGACATGCTGTATTAAACTACCCATATGACTCCAATTGACCTTATAAAAATGTAATTGCTACAGTATATATGCATATCGAATATCCTTTACCTCTGACCCTTTCAAATGTATTTGAAACTAGGGCCCCATGGAAAGCCAGACTTCATTTGCTTTTAGTCTCTAAATTAGATTTGGATTCTGTAGCAGGTCTGGATTTTCTCCTCTCTGCATATAGTAGAGTCTTTGCCTCCACAAATATTTACAATTACCAAGAGAGCACTCTTTTGTCCAAGGGGCATTGACAATGCAAAACTCTTTCTAGATGACTTAATGTAGCCCATAAACATTTTGTTAAGCAACCAATATTTACAATTGCAGAAATCAATTGCTTGCTTTATGGAGAGAACATTTCATGTAGACATCATATTTTTTTCAACAATTGCCAAATAAATCAATTTGAGCTTTCAGTTGAATTAAAGTATATATTTTATAATATCTAAAACAGACAATCACTCTTTTATTCCTGAAGAATTTTTTGTAATTCACAGAGGGAAGATAATAATGCTTTTATTTCTCCAAACAGTATATCAATATGCTTTAAAAAAAAAGTACACAATAGTTTTTCAGAACCATATGTACTTTTAATGAATAAAAGCATTAAATTCTAAAATGTAGAAATATTATTTATTATTATTAAGGTTAATATGATAGACTCAAATTGGATTTTAGAGTTGAATCTCAGTTCTACCACTTCTTAACTATGAGGAATTTGGCCAATCATTTTACCTCTTAGAATTTTATTTCCCTCATTTTTAAAAAATGATTAATGCTATAAATCTAAACTTATAGACATGCTTGAAAAATTATGTTGGAATACATGGTACTGAAATAATAATAGTTTATTCCCTATTTTTACATAATTCTATGTAATACTATTTTATGTTTAATTTAACAATGTGAACACTTAATAACATTGTTATGTTGGGGACCAACAAAAACCTCAAGCTGTTGATATCTAAGATGTTATTTTTTTTCTTTGTGTAATCTATAGATAACAAAACTAAGGTAGTAGGTTTAATTGTTAAGAATATGGGCCCTGAAGTTAGATTCCCTGGTTTTAATTTCAGTCACCCCTCCACTCCAACCCTAGACACACACAAGTTATGTGACTTTGGACAAGTACTAAACTTCCATATGCTTTGATTCCTCTTTTTGTAAAATTGGGACAATGAAAGTACATGTTTGATAAAAATATTGTATATAAAACTTTTATATAGTTATTTATATTAAAATAAGTTCAGTAAAAATTATAATTACTAATCTTAGAAGATTGTCTTTAACCATACAGCTAACACATAGAAGATAATTTCTGCCCAGAATTTCTGATTTTAAGTTATTTTTTCCTCTTGACTCCATGCTGCCCTTGGAATTTTATGTAAATGGAAGAATTTCATAATCCTGATATGTAATTACATAGAACATGCAGTAGTTCTATTTTCCTTACCAAAGTGGGTTGATGATAAACAAAACAGTGCAGAGTCCAAACCAGAGGCCCCGGTCTGTGTTAAGATCATAGATTCCCATAAACTTATTGCCTGCCAAAGTCACTGACATTGACTGAATGTCCAAGACCTCTGTCTAAATCAATTGTTAGACTGTTGCTATGGACCCAGGATCACTGACTCCATAAATCTCCAGCTGGAATCTACTCTATTGGCATTCTAGGTCCCCAAGGGGTCCTTACCAAGTGTGAAAGCAAATGTAGGCAATAGTGAAATAAATACATTATTAATAGTGCATCCATTTGGTGGGGAATGAAGTCAAGAAAGATTGTCACAAGTGATAAAGTGTTCACTTTTTCAAGTTGCATTTCTAGCTCTAATTCTAACAGAAGTTTTGCCAAAGAGTCTGTAGAATGAATAGCAAGATATGAAATTTCTAAACAAAGCTAGTGAAATAGTTAAAATTTTGATTAAAGTCTCAGGTTTGTATTCATTTGGAAAACAAACAAAATAAGCCTCCTGTTTATGAGGTTGTTACCTCATAAACAGCCTTTGTGTATGAGGTAAAGTGTTTTTCCCACTTTTTGAAAATGCTTTTATCCATTCAGTGTTCATTTAAAATCACATTTTCCAAGGACACCAGAGAAAATCTCTCCTTTAAAAGTTTTTAGAACACTGCTGATTATTGCTGGCTGTTTTTCCAATTCAGTCAAGGAATCACAAAGTAAAACCATCCAATGTCAATTCTTTGAATAATGGCAAGAAATAACTTGAAATATTGAAATAATATTGAAAAAAACTTTTATTCATCACCTAATCCAGGGAAAGCAGAAAGGTATGTCCCTGAAAATTATACTGAAACAGACTAGAAAAAGAAAAAAACAATTTCTCTGCTAGAGACCAGTTAGCATGTGAAGCCAACCCAGAGTGTGTTCAATGAGCTTCATGAGACATGCAAGTGACATAGATACACATGTGTAAGTGTGAATGTACACCTGTGTCTGAGTTTTTCTGTGAGAGATGGAAATACCATCAAAGAAAATGTGCTTTAAGGATGGAAGTGTCTCATAATGGGAAAAATATTACTCAGGATGATTTAGGATTGTTTTATAAATCACTGCAAAAATAAACCAGCCAAAATGCAGGTTACAATTTCATTGAGGATTTTTTTCTATTTAATTATAGTTCTCATCAAAATGGAGTTCAAGAATGTATAGTTTTCTAGGGTGTGAGATTCATAGATTTGAAATAGACATTAGCAGTGTTTTCACCTCATCTTCTATAGCATCTCTGCAAGGTAGTGATTCAGCTTCTTCTTGAAACTATGAAAATAAGAGGTACCAGCCCACTCTTGCCACTATTATTTGACATTGTTTTGGAAGTCCTAGCCATGGCAATCAGAGAAGAAAAAGAAATAAAAGGAATCCGGTTGGAAAAGAAATAAAACTCTCACTGTTTGCAGATGATGTGACATGGAATTCTCCAGTCAAGCATACTAAAATGGGTAGCCATTCCCTTCTCCAGAGGACCTTCCTGACCTAGGGATTGAACCCACATCTCTTGTGTCTCAAGCATTAGCAGGCAGGTTCTTTACCGCTAGTGCCACCTAGGAAGTCCCCACTGTTCACAGCACCACTATTTACATAGACGAAAACACAGCCAGAACACTCTTTGACATAAATCACAGCAAGATCCTCTTTGATCCACCTCCTAGGGTAATGGAAATAAAAATAAACAAATGGGACCTAATTAAACTTAAAGACTTTTGCACAGCAAAGGAAAAAATAAGATGAATAAACAGCCCTTAGAATGGGAGAAAATAGTTGCAAATGAAGCAATTGACAAAAGATCAGTCTCCAAAATATATAAGCAGCTCATACAGTTCAATATCAGAAAAACAACAAAAAAATTTCTCCAGAGAAGACATACAGATGGCTAATAAACACATGAAAAGATGCTTAACATTACTAATTATTAGAGAAATGCAAATCAAAACTACAATGAGGAATCATGTCAACAAATCAAAATGGTCATTATCAAAAATCTACAAATAATAAATGCTGAGGAGGATGTAGAGAAAAGGGAACCCTCCTGCATTGTTGATAGGACTGTAAACTGATACAACCATTATGGAGAATGGTATGGAGTTTCCTTTAAAAAAATTAGGAATAAATCTACCATATGGTCTAGCAATCTCACAAGGCATATACCCTGAGAAAACCACAATTCTAAAAGACACGTGTACCCCAATATTCATTGCACCACTATTTACAATAGCAAGGAAGGACATGCTGCTGCTGCTGCTGCTAAGTCGCTTCAGTCATGACCGACTCTGTGCGACCCTATAGACGGAAGCCCAACAGGCTCCCCCGTCCCTGGGATTCTCCAGGCAAGAACACTGGAGTGGGTTGCCATTTCCTTCTCCAATGCATGAAAGTGAAAAGTGAAAGGGAAGTCGCTCAGTCGTGTCCGACTCTTAGCGACCCCATGGACTGCAGCCTACCAGGCTCCTCCATCCACGGGATTTTCCAGGCAAGAGTACTGGAGTGGGGTGCCATTGCCTTCCATTGAGAGACAAATGGGTACATAAGCTGTGGTACATACATTCAATGGAATATTACTCAGCTATAAAGAGAACAAATTTGAATCAGTTCTAGTGAGGTGGATGAACCTAGAGCCTGTTATACAGAATGAAGCCAGAAAGTGAAAACAAATATCATATATTAATGCATATATAAGGAATCTAGAAAAATGGTATCGATGATCTATTTGCAGGGAAAGAATGGAGATGCAGGTGTAGAGAATGGACTTATAGACACAGTGGGGGAGGGAGGAAAGGAAAAGAAAGGAAAGTCCCTTTGCGACTCTTTGCGACCCCATGGACTGTAAACTGTCAGGCTCCTCTGTCCATGGGATTTTCCAGGCAAGAGTGCAGGAGTGGATTGCCATCTCCTTCTCCAGGGGATCTTCCCGACCCAGGAATCGAACCCAGTCTCCCTCATTGAGGGCAGATGCTTTACCGTATGAGCCGGAGAGGGTGGGACTAATGGATAAAGTAGCATTGACATATATACACTATCATGTGTAAAATAAATAGCTGGTAGGAAGTTGCTATATAACACAGTGAGCCCAGTCTGGCACTCTGTGATGACCTAGAGGGGATGGGGTGGGGGAGGGGAGGGAGGCTTAAGATGGAGGTGATATATGTATAATTATGGTTCATTTGCATTGTTGTACAGCAGAAACCAATACAATATTGTAAAGCAATTTTCCTCCAATTAAAAGATAAATTTTTTGTAAAAAGAGCTACCATTTCTAAGTGGTCACTGTATTAAGTACTTCATAATTATCCCAGTTAATCTTCATAATGACCCTATGAAGAAGACATTATCATCATTTTTTTTAGACAACTGAGGTTTGGAACACTTACTAATTTGTTCAAGGTAAAAGAATTGATATGAACTCAGTTCCTTTTGCTTTCAAAGAATGTGCTGTTAATATCTATGCTATGTGTCTTTGAGCTTTCCAGATGAACAACATTAGTTCTTAGAAAATTTTTCCTTATACTGAGTAGAAATATGCATTCCTATAAATTTCAGATTAAATACTTTTTAACTACACATCAAATAAGGTAATAAAGCAATTAGATTTCCCTATAGTCTTTTTTTTTATGGTATACCAGACACAAATCTAAACTCTCCTTTAAAGGAAGAAAGAAATATCAGAGTCATGAGGAGATAGAATGAACTTAATGGAATGTTTCTATCTCATCAATCTACCATGTTATCTAGATCCTTCTAGCTCATGTGACTAAGAGATCATCTCCAAAAGACCCCTGTGAAAACAGAAGCTACTTAAGGTCAGTAAAGTATTTGTATATCAACATGGATTAGTTTATCTATTAATTTTTTCCCTATAGAGAAGAGAACAAGGAAGGGTAATATAGGATTCCTGGTGGCTCAGATGGTAAAGAAACCACCTGCAACACAGGAGATCTGGTTTCAATCCCTGGGTTAGGAAGATCCACTGGAGAGGGGCATGGCTACCCAATCCAGTATTCTTGCCTGGAGAATCCCCATGGCAGAGGAGCCTGGCAGGCTGCAGTCCATGGGGTCGCAGAGTCAGACCCAACAGAGTGACTAAGCACAGCACAACATATTCTGATGTATCTACACAGAAATAGGTACTGGAGACAGGATGCCCTCAGGTGTAGTTTAAGTATAGAGTATATAATTGCTTGATAGCACTCCCAAGCAACCTCTCATTAAAGTACTTTCCTTCCAGGATCTATGATAACATAAATTCTTCTATTACTAGATTTCTGTGGGTTCAACACTCTCTTTACCAGGATTTTCTATTGAAATACAAATATCCTTAAAATTCAATGTGAATTAGTTTAACAGGTGCTTGTGTATAAGCTTATCTCCAATAAGAAAAATGAGTCATACAAACTTAAAGTGATATACACCACTGATGGATATTGGTGAGGTAGGATTTGAGTCTTCTGACTATCAATTTGGCATTTTAGTCATGAACAGAGCCTTTCAAAGTTGAAGCTCAAAAAACCTCCAATTTGCTTGTGAAAAGTACAGATTTCTAGATCCTATTCTGGACTCAGGGCCCAGATAGTCTCCATTTTAACAAATTCTCCCAGTCACTAAGATTTGGGAGGTCTGAATATAACACTCTAAAAATCAAAGCAGACAGCATCAGGTTCTAGGGACAGCCTACATGGGAAGAGTGAAGACCTATGTGAGCAGGAGAGCAAGCTGTGATACTTGAGGGGAGCTGATATAGACTGGAAGGAAATAGGATGCACATTTCCTATCCAACAATTTGGTGCAAAATAGATGCCCATTGTGGAAACACCACTCCACCCCACCCTTCCTTACATAGAAGAGTCTTAGATCTATAGAGAATGTGAACACAGAACACCCATGAGTTATCCTCACTTGACAGGAATCAACTCTACTATGATAAAGTTTCCCTTTAATGATTCACCATGACAGATAATTTCCAAACTACATGAGTATTTTGAGTGTCATCCCATAGGGACTTTGATCTTTGACTCCTACAGAGCAAATGGGGAATTCAACAGGAAAGAGACAAAGTTTAGCTTGCTTAGCTTTAGCTCTTTCACTTTCCCCAAATATGCAATTGTATTCTTATTTCTAATTAAGAAAAAAATTACTTGCTAATTTGTCATCTTTCTTTATTGTTTATCTGCTCTTATGCATGGGAGATTAATAATGAAAACAATTGTTTCCATCAAAGTAGCATATCATAAAATTCAGTAGCTTAATCCCATTATTTTTCTAAAACTATCATTAAAATAAAATCACTTTTAAAGAAAATAAGGAAATAATGAAAATTTAATCAAATCTCTTTTTTGCTGAGTACCTTTGGTCTTTTAAAGGTATGAAAATGAAAACTATATTTTTATAAGCACTGAAAATAGACTTTAAAACACTATCATAAGTTATCTTACTATATATAGCACACATTAGATTGGAGTAGAGGTCAAATCAATTCCTATGTGAATACATATTCCATTTTAACACCACGTAAGAATGATATATCTGCAAATCATATTCTGAGCTTTGTATTATAAGAACATAGTCCTGAAATATAAGAATTCCTTCTCCAAACTCCTCATAGATTCTTTCAATGAATAAAGCCAAAAGATCTTAGAAAGCTTTTAAGGCATCCCATGATTGGCCTCATTTTTCCCCATTTCAATTTTATCTTAGATAACCCTACTCTCCCACCCCTCCTGCCTTTGCCCGTGCTGTTCTATGTATATAGCCTTACCATTCCTAACCACACTTAGATTTACCTTGACCCAGATGAACTTGATATACCAGGGACTCTTAATTGCACAAGCATCTCCAAGACTAGAAATTGCTGGGAGTTGTAAATAGTTCAACAGAGGATCTGGAAGTCAGGTTGCAATCAGGAAGGATTTCTCTGCACCATTTCTGATAAACTGCCTAATAGGGAAAAGTCATGATCTATAAGCTTCTAGTAATTTGGTAGGATTTACTTTTTTTTTTTCCCTAATAAATACTTACTTTTGCCTCTAATTTTTATTCTCAAATGTGTGTTCTTTTTCTTAAAGATACTCATAAAGTCTGTAAGTTTCATACCCACGATACCTGCATATTGCTTTTATTTTCATGTTTCTTTGATAAAGCTTTTGTAGAATACCCTTCCAATTTCCCACTGTTTACCCCATTTTCCCATATCTCTGTATATATCAAAATAATATACATCCTTTAATTTTTACGTCAAATGTTATAGTGTCATGACCTATCAAATCTCCAATCAGTATGAATCTCATCTGTATACCTATGTATAAAATATCTTTTTTAATCATAAATACCACTGTCTCAAATGCCATAAGTTATATATTTTTAATAAGACAAAACCATATCTTTATTGTCTTTTGCTTATTTAATACCCATGCAACAACCAATAGTAGATGGAAAATCAGGGGTGGACATAGCAAATTTACAATTAGAATAGCAGTCATCATATGTATACTATTTATTAAGCATAGATATTGTGTTCATAACTTGATACATAGTATGCCATTTAATAATAACTCTGCATAGCAATTATTAATATCTCCATTGTACACACCAGGAAAAAGGAGGCTCATGGATAATTATTTGCCTAGGGTCATTGTTATGAACTGAACTTGGTCACTTCTAAACCCATGTGTTGACTATATTTGGAGATAGGGCCTTTGAGGAGACAGTGAACATTTAATGAGGTTGTAGGGTAGAGTTCTAACCTAACAGGATGAGTATCCTTATGAGAAGACACTGGAGATGTACATCTGCATAAAAGGCCCTGTGAAGACAGCTAGGAGATGGCCATCAGCAAGTCAAGAGGAAAGCCCTCAGGAGAAATAAACCTGCTCAAAACACTGAACTTGCATTTCCAGCCTCTAGCACTATAAGAAATAAATTTCTGTTGTTTAAGCCACCTGCTGCTGCTGCTACGTCCCTTCAGTCGTGTCCGACTCTGTGCAACTCCATAGACGGCAGCCCACCAGGCTCCTCCATCCATGGGATTTTCCAGGCAAGAGTACTGGAGTGGGGTGCCATTGCCTTCTCCGTTTAAGCCACCAAGTTTATGTTATTTTGTTATGGAAAAAAGTTATTGTTGTTGTTATTCAGTCTCTAAGTCATGTCTGACTATTTGCAACCCCATTAACTACATGCAGCACATGAGGCTGCTCTGTCCACTATCTCCTGCTGCTGCTGCAGCTAAGTCGCTTCAGTCATGTCCGACTCTTTGCAACCCCATAGATGGCAGCCCACCAGGCTCCCCCGTCCCTGGGATTCTCCAGGCAAGAACACTGGAGTGGGTTGCCATTTCCTTCTCCAATGCATGAAAGTGAAAAGTGAGAATGAAGTCGTTCAGTCGTGTCTGACTCTTAGCGACCCCATGGACTGCAGCCCACCAGGCTCCTCCATCCATGGGATTTTCCAGGCAAGAGTACTGGCGTGGGGTGCCATTGCCTTCTCCGTTTAAGCCACCAAGTTTATGTTATTTTGTTATGGCAACATTAGCAGACTAAAACAGTCACACAGCTAACAAACTCTGGAAATACTGAAGTTAAATTGAACTGAGGCCCATTTGGTCTTTCTGCTCCAAGGTCATGCTGAAGAAATGGTTCAGCTCTCTGCACAGAGATGATTCATAATCAATTTATAAAATATTCAAAATATCTATGATTCACAAGAACAAGAGTTCCCTTTCTTGCTAGTCAAAAGATAGCAACAGAATAAAATTCTAAATTATTTTATATTAACAAAAAGTCTTTGAAATGGGTTTGATATTTATGTATAATGGCTGAGTCTTAGAATTATTTCTTTAATGATTAAAATGGCAACACAGGAGAATACAATTAAGAATTGTTGAATAGACACAGAATTGAGAAGAGAATATATGGTGGGTTTGATTTCATTTTCCTTTCTATGTAAAAGAAATCCAATATGCCATACATACTAGAAATAATAATGAATATATTTTATAAGTAATTGAATTACCTTGAGTTCCATTTATTAGAAGAATTTGTCTTAGAAATGAATTTTTGCTATTATGGTACATTATAAGTTTTCAGAAAGCTCTAACAAGGTCAAGTTTATACTTACAAAGCATATTATAGACACAGAGGATAGAAAGAAACTGTGGTTAAATATATTCTGCAACTAGAAATCAGAAAACAAAACTATTGAAAAAATAAGACCATCAAATTTTTTTCCATATAATAATATATCAACACAGTTTTTGTTTGTATGATCCAACTATATTGTTAAATTTATGGAAATTTGGGGACAAATAATTTTTAAATGTAATTCAATTTAGTTAAATAAAAAAAAAAAAGTTCACCTATTTCTCCCCTCCAACTCCACTGTTTCTGGGGCAACTACTAATCTTTCCTCTGAATCTATGAGCATTTTTCCCTTCAGATTCCACATATAAGAAAATAATACAGCATTTATTTCCCTGTCTGATTCATTTCACTTAGTGAAATGCCCTTGAAGTTCATCCATTTTGTCTCAAATGGCAAGATTTTATTCCTTTAAATCTTTAATAACTGAATATTACATATATATTACACATATAGGAAATGTTCCACATATATGTACATGTATATATCACAATTTATTTCTTTACCTATTAATCCACTGTTTCCATATTTTGGATATTGTAAATAATGCTGCGGAGAAGGCAATGGCACCCCACTCCAGTACTCTTGCCTGGAAAATCCCATGGATGGAGGAGCCTGGAAGGCTGCAGTCCATGGGGTCGCTGAGGGTCGGACACGACTGAGCAACTTCACTTTCACTTTTCACTTTCATGCATTGGAGAAGAAAATGGCAACCCACTCCAGTGTTCTTGCCTGGAGAATCCCAGGGGCGGGAGAGCCTGGTGGGCTGCCATCTGTGGGGTTGCACAGAGTCGGACACGACTGAAGTGACTTAGCAAGCAAGCAATAATGCTGCAATGAATATGAGAGCCCATATATATTTTCAAGTTAGTGTTTTCCTTCTCTTCAGATAAATGCCCAAAAGTAGAATTGCTGGATCATGTTATTGCTCTATTTTTAATTTTTCACAGAACCTCCATATCGTTTTCAATAGTACTTATACCAATTTACATTCCTACCAACAGTGAACAAGCATTCCCTTTTTCCCACATCTTCACCAGAACTTGTTATTTCTTGTTTTTTGGCAACAGCCTTTCTGACAAATATGAGGTGATATCACATTGTAGTTTTAATTTGCATTTCCCTGATGATTAACAATGTTGAGCATCTTTTCATGTACCTGTTAGCCATCTGTATGTCTTTTTGGAAAAAAAAATTCTTCAGATCTTCTCACCACTTTTAATTATGTTTTTCCTTTTTTTGCTATTAAGTTGTATGAGTTAGCTATATTGGGTTGTCATTTCCTTCTCCAGGGAATCTTCTCGCCCCAGGGCTCGAACCTACATCTCCTGAATTGGCAAGTGGATTCTTTACCACCGCGCCACCTGGGAAGCCCTCTACATTTTTAATATTAACCCACGATTTGCAACATTTTCTCCCATGGCTCCCTTTGCTGTGCAGAAGTTCTTTAGTTTGATGTAGTTCTGTTTTTTTTTTTTTGCTTTTGTTATTTTTTTTACCTTTGGCGTCAGACTGAAAAAATCATTACCAAGACCTATATCAGAAACAAATTTGTAAATTAGTTAAATTTCTTGAATGTAAATTTTTCTATAATATTTTTAGACTAGAATTAGACTTAAAAGCATATTTACTTTGTTTTTCTGATTTCCAGGACCTAATATCTCAACCAGATGAAACTGGTTAACTACTGGTTAACTCATACTAAGCTAGGACATCTGGATTCAGCTTCTACCCAGTCGCCATCTTGTTCTGCGTGACTCATCTATCCTCTTTATGCTCCTTTTACTCACCTATAACATATAGATAAAAAGATTGGGCTTGATTCTATTTCCCCCTCCAGTTTTATAATTTTATGATTATAAAGGAATTATTCAATATTTGGTTTTCCAGTTCCACACTGTCTTTTCCTTGCTGAAGTGTCCCTGAAAATCACATTTGAGATGGATGAATCACAGGATTGAAGAAGTCTAGATCTCTGTGTCTGATAGAGAAATAAAGTTTTACTGGGCTAGTTCACTGAGGTTTCAGGACATATTTGCTAACACAGCAAAGCTAAGACTATTTAACAAAAAATGTATTCCATAGTATGGCCTAAATACCTCCCCCCTACCTCCTCAAATTCATATGTTGAAGCCCTCACTCTCAATGTGACTGTTTTTGAAGATGTAGCTTTTAGGACCTAATAAAGATTAAATAAGGTAACATGGGTAAGGTCCTAAGCCATTAGATTTGGTGGGTTTCTAAGCAGAGATAGAGATTCCTCTCCCTATCTCTCTCTCTCAGAGTGGATACCAAGGACAGGCTATTTGAACACAGAGCATGAGAGCAGTCATCTGTAAGTCAGGAGAAGAGCCCTCACCAGAATCCAGCAACTTTAGGCTGGCATATTGCTACACTCTTTTTAAATGGGCTTAGAGGATTCAAGCTTAATTCTGGTCAGTCACCTGGATTTTCTATTTGGACTGACATGGTGCTTGACCATAGGATAATAACCACTTATCCAAGTACACTTCTTGTTGAGGCCCCCCTACAGTGCTTCGTGTAGGCTAAAGTAAGAAATCAGTGATTTCTGTAAGCTTTAGAAAAGTGTCTTTGTCCCTCTTGCACCTGATCCTCCCAGCCAATAGATGCAAGTAGGGGATGCTTGCAAGAAAGGTGAAACTATGTCCACTAGACTGGGAAATGGGACATACTTATTTTATGGCAGTGGAGGGGCAACAGTGACCCTGGGACCTGGGAATTGAGGAAAGAACATTAATAATTTTCATCTTTCAGAATTGAATTCTGCAGCTATTTACTCAAGCTATGCCTGACATTGCTCTCCCAAACTATTGCAAACACCTTAAATTAAACTGATTCTTGGGTCAGTCCAACTGACTCATGTTCACCTATTTGTTGACACTATGGACTATAGCCCCCCAGGCTCCTCTGTCCACAGGATTCTCCAGGCAAGAATACTGGAGTGGGTTGCCATTTCCTCCTCCAGGGGATCTTCCTAACCCAGTGATCAAACCCATGTCTCCTGTGTCTCCTGCACTGGCAAGCAGATTCTTTTACCACTGAACCACCTGGAATTAGGTCTGCCATTCCCTGACAAAAATTTGATTGCCATAACTCTTAGATTTCCTGAGAAATGTATCACAAACAGCAGAGGACAGCCTCTGTATTTGCAACTCTCATGCAAAACACCTGAATACGTTCTCCATCCCACGTTTCTATAACTGTTGGTCAGTCATTCCACAGCACAGACTAACACAACCTGGTTGGTAACATGGATACCCACGAGTGGTTTCTTCAACAGCAAAGGCTAGACATAATTATTTAAACTGATTGGGAACCCTAAGGCTTACCAGAGAGCCAAGAAATTACATTGGAAGCATTGTCACATTGCACCCCTTGACTGATAGAGGTCCCACTTGTGCCAAACCCTAAATGACAAATTGAACAAATATGGTCCCACTTCATCAGTCAGAATAATTAGAGTAGTTTGCAGTGTGATGTACTCATGGGAAATTTCACAGGTCAAGAGACATAGAAACATGGGGTAGATAATTATTGGGATCATTTCTCTATGGGCCTCTTGGTTTTCTGCAGATTTTATGAGCAAAAGACTGACTAGTGTTTCTTCCAGACTATTTTTTTCACAGGTGTCTGTATAGCGAACAACATTGCTGGCAGTCCTGGAAGATATGGTGTCTGCCTCTGAAGTAAAAACAAGACAAGCTTATTGTCCATTATTAAAGTTTCATGTTCATTAAAGTGAGGGTTCCTTTTCTGTCATGCAATTCATTGCATGCAAAGGTGTCACTTGGTCCTTTTTGTGCCATTATGCAGGAATTAAGGTTTGGAAGTTTACTTCAAAAAAAAAAAAAAGCTTATCGTTTGGTTACTGCTATTGCACTGTGAGTTTAATAATGCAATTAATCTGAACAGATAATTTTTCCTAGTACACATGGAAAATTCCCTATAAATTTTAGAATGTCTTTTCAATGGAAAATTTACTTTTTTAATGGCTTTATATATCTTAGCTTTAAATGTAGTACTTCAGGAATTGTGCATTTTATGGAAACATACTCTCCATACATCCCCCCAATCCACTGAAATCACTTATTACAAGCAGTTTGCTTTCATTACAAACATAATCAGAAAGGAATTTGAATGTTCAAATGTATTATCTATTTTCCTGATGAATATTCTGTTTTTGCTGTATGCCCTTTGTTGCTCAGTGTTCATTGGTCTTTATTTATTTATTATATGTACTTATCTTTACTTGGCAGTGTCTCCTTATAGCCTCTTTTTAAACCTTTTTTTTCACCTATTTGTCTTTTTTTTTTTTTAAAGAGAGATTATGTCAACTATGAATTCTTTGAGAAATAGAACCCTATTTTAAAATTCTTCACTTACTGACTTGTGTAAATCCTCTTGTGATATATGTTCTTTGGTCTTTGTTTCAAACTGTCCTTTGCTGAATGCAGCTTAAAGAGGCCAAATTCATTATATGGCCTGTCATTGAGCTGAGATGATTATTTACTGAAGACCAGTAGGGGAGTCTGAGAATGAACTAGAGGAAACTTGGAGCTTTGATTCAAGTTAGACACTATCAAGACTAGTGTCTTATTAAATCTGTTATTTCCTTCTACCTGGGATTGTATCTCTTTAGGTTTTCCTCATTCAAAATGTTCCTGAGCATAGAGATTCATACTGAGTGAAGTCAGACGGGAAAAAAACAAATACATGATATCACTTAAATGTGGAATCTAAAAAAGGTACAAATGAACTTATCTACAAAACAGAAGTAGAATTACACATGTAGAAAACAAACTTACTGTTACCATGCGGTAACAGTAAGGGGAAGGGAGGGATAATTGGGAGATTGGGCTCAACATATATACACTATTATGCATAAAATTGATAACTAATGAGAACCTATTTATAGCACAGGGAACTCCACTCAATACTCTGTAATGGCCTTGATGGGAAAAGTACCATAAAAAGGATATGTATATAGGGCTTTCCTGTTAGCTCAGTTGGTAAAGAATCCACCTGCAATGCAGGAGACCCCGGTTCAATTCCTCGGTCAGAAAGATTCACTGAAGAAGGGATAGGCCTCTTCATTGGAGTGGGCTTCAGTGGGCTTCTTCACTCCAGTCTTCTTGGGCTTCCCTGATGGCTCAGCTGGTAAAGAATCTACCTGCCATGCAGGAGGTCTGGGTTTGATCCCTGGATTTGATCCCTGGGTTGGGAAGATCCCTTGGAGAAGGCAAACACTACCCACTCCAGTATTCTGGTCTGGAGAATTCCATGGACTGTATAGTCCATGGGGTCACAAAGAGTTGGACACAACTGAGCAACTTTCACTCATATGTATATGTATAACTGATTCACTTTGCTGTACAGCAGAAACTAACACAACATTGTAAATCAACTATACTTCAATAAAAATGCAAAAAAAAAAGTCTCTGTGTTTTTTAAGTCACAGCTCTAGCAGGGACTGACCTTCACTCTGCTTTCCTCCCTCATTGGCTGCAGGGGTCTCCTTCAGCATTACGTTCATTACAGTTTCACCACACTGTCTATTGCCAGGTCATGGCCTGGATCTCTTGCTCCACTGGGTCTTGGAGAAACTTTAAAGTTCACCAGAGCTCTGTTGACTGTGTCCTACCCAGCCTTACTTCAAACATTACCATATTTGCAGTGGGCTTTTATAGTTTGATAGCTATAGCTACTTTCTTGTTTCACTGGAGAGTTTATCTCCTTTTTTTGGCAGTAGGCTTTATAAAAATAGAGGACTAAAAGTGTTATTACATAATTATCTTTAATCAGAGAGTTTTAGAAGGAAATTTTTATCACTTTTGGGAGGTTGAGAAAATGAATAATGTTTGAAGTCACATAGACAAGCAAAGCTAAAAATCAGTATCTTCAGATAAGGCTCTACCAAATAATATCATTAACCACTGGGAAAAAATGACAACTCTGCCAACTTTTTAAGGGTTGAAAAAACATTATTTCAGTTATAATGTTGTCCTGCCATTGTCAAACTTTCCTAAAATGGTAGAGCCAAAGAATAACCTTAAAAGAGGGGAGGTAGTAGAAATTCCCAGCATGCTATGAGTATCTACTAATAAAAATATGTGAATGTTTTTCCTACTATTGATTTCATCTGTTTTGTTCACTGCATAATTTATACTCTAGACCTGATTGTTTTCTTCTCTCAAAGAGTAGTGTCCAATGAGTACTAAAGGACAATTTGGACAATATTTTTTGTAAGTGCTGGAGGCTCACTGATATCATCTATTCCTGATTTTAGTACTTCTCATGTGTATTGTGCTCTTTCTGTGTAGAATTCTGTGATCAAAAAATAAAAATGTACTAAAAGTTATTTTCATGGTACGGACACAAGGGAGAGATAATAATGCCCTGATATATCCTTGCTGTATTAAGCAGTATTTCACACCAAGAGTTATAGATTTCATTAATTTTTATAATTAAAGGAAAACCAAGGTGTTAATAACGTGGAAAAACTTGGAGATAAACAAAAAATTATATAGCTTCATATGATCAATTGTATTAGCAACGAAAGCAAAACAACTATTAATTTTCTGCTGACATACCAAGCTTCTGTCAATGTGCATTGTGAGTTTGTTTACACCTTGCCAGATGGCTCCTCAGGCAGAAAACATAGGGAAAACATATTTATAAAGGAGTTTAGCTTGCAAAACAAAACAAATATATATCAAGAAACTTATGCTTTTTTGTAATGGAGTTGTCACTCTTGGCAATAAATATCAAGGGAAGTGCTGGTTAGAATCAGAACTTGAAATTAAATGAGCATTGAAATCCCAGTCTGTGGTTAAAAAATTAACCCATATAAATAAAAGTCATCTCTGTAGGCTTCTGATTGATAGTTCACCTTATGACCAAGACATAAATTCCTATTCCCTACAGTAATCTTTAATTTTTAAGAATCTAGTTTTAATAATGCATACGCCTAATCCTGCCTTTCACACACAGCAACAGTGAGACCTGACAAAAATGGCAAGAGACAACACAGAAAATAACTTTATTACCATTGTACCTGAGACTGCAAGCCAAGTGGCAAAGCAGTCCTCCTCAGTCCCCTTACTCCTCCTGCTCTCCTCTCTGGCGCCCCTTGCCAATAAATTATCTTGCTTTGTCAGCATGTGTGTCTCCTCAGACAAATTTATTTTGTCTGAGGAGTCAGCCAAGAGCCCACTCTTGGGTCCTAGAAGGGGGTTCTTCTTTCTGCAACAACTTTAGACCAGGATCATTCCAAATCAGGAGGGATTTCTACAGATGGCATTCTAGGAGACCTATCAGAATATCCCCAATCTATCATGTTGCATCTACTCTCCTCCCACTCCTATCCCTCCCTTTATCTACTCTCTTACTGAGGAGTTGCTTAATAGAAGGAAGAGTATGAGATTCAGTTAAAAAAAAAAAAAAAAAGTTAAAGTTAGTTGCTCAGTCGTGTCCGATTCTTTGAGATCCCATGAACTGTAGCCTGCCAGACTTCTCTGTCCATGGAATTCTCCAGGCAAGAGTACTGGAGTAGGTTGCCAATTCCTACTCCAAGGGATCATCCCGGCCCAGGGATTGAACAAAGCTCAAACCTAGACTGTCACTATGATGACAAACAAATCCTTTTATCATTTTCTCTCCATTTCTCCCTTTGTGACATGGAAAAATATGTATAGCTGTGATTGCTTATAGGTAATAACAGAGGTGAGGGATAGGAAAATCTTTTGTGTTACTTAGGAGAAAGAGGTTATATGAACACCTAGTACTATATAATCATGTTTACAACCAGAACAGAAGTCAGGATTGAAATCTTGGTTCAGTCCCACAGATCACAGTACAAAACAGGAGGAATGAAAACTGTTCTCTAAAAGGTGAATAAAGACTGCTCAACTGACATCAGGTATCCATGCTCAGGGTCAGAAATTTCTGAGAAGTGCAAAATTTTTTAGAGCTCATTTTCCCCCCAGTATCTCATTTAGTTTCTGTTACAAATTTGAAAAATATCATGGGTTAAGGAAAAGTACATGGTATAGAAATATTCAGGAAACAGAAGCTATGATGTAGACAGAGACAAAAACAATGCATAGGGATCAAATTAATAATGTTTAGTACCATTTCTGAGGTTATTGATATTTCTCCCAGCAATCTTGATTCCAGCTTGTGCTTCATCCAGCCCAGCGTTTCTCATGATGTACTCTACATGTAAGTTAAATAAGCAGGATGGCAATATATAGCCTTGACACACTCCTTTCCCAATTTGGAATCAGTCTGTTCCATGTCCAGTTCTAACTATTCCTTCCTGACCTGCATACAGATTTCTCAAGGGGGCAGGTCAGGTGGTCTGGTATTCCCATCTTTTTCAGAATTTTCCACAGTTTGTTGTGATCCACACAGTCAAAGGCTTTGGCATAGTCAACAAAGCAGAAGTAGATGTTTTTCTGGAACTCTCTTGTTTTTTTGGTGATCCAATAGATGTTAGCAATTTGATCTCTGGTTCCTATAGCTTTTCTAAAATCAGCTTGAACATCTGGATGTTCATGGTTCATGTACTGTTGAAGCCTGGCTTGGAGAATCTTGAGCATTAATTTACTAGCGTGTGAGATAAGTGCAATTGTGTGGTAGTTTGAGCATTCTTTGGCATTGCCTTTCTTTGGGATTGGAATGAAAACTGAACTGAACTGAGCACCATTTCTGAAATCTCAAAGTCAGGTCTAATTATCATTTCACAACCAGTGCAAAGAGTATAAAAAGTAACTCAAAAAGTATCAATGCTTAGAAAACCTAAGGTAATGAACCAGTTCCCCCAATAAACCAAGAAAGATTTAATAGTTTAGCTGCTCTGATACTTCTACAAGTGCTCCATGTAACATTAGTACACCTGTGATAATATTTGCCAACCTAGAAATTATATTTTTGAAGCAGTCAACACAGCAATAAAAACATCATTGTGTCAATCAGCACCATAGGGAAAATTTATCCCTTCTAACCAAAGACAAGTTCCATTACAGTGTTGATAGGGAATTCAAAGTCCACTCTTATCACCTGTACAAAAACAATTAATGCCAAAAGCCCCAGCATGTTTTAAATATATAATTATCTTTTTGTACCATGTAGTTTCTATAGTATTCTGAAAGGAATATATATGTGTATGTACGCATGTGAGAGCATGCATCCACATGAATGTGTGTTTCACTCACTTCTAACTAATTATGAACACTAAAACATACAAAAAATTGTTTCTACACTAAGCTCTCTACTTATAGAAAGAGATTGGCCTTAGCCACATCATTGTTGCCCAAGCTGCATTTTTTCTTATTGGAAAGTATGTCAGGCTATTCATTTGCCTCTCCAGAGTACTTCAGAAAATGAGGATAACCAGTGAGGCAGTTAGGAGGTCTAAGTAATTAATAAGGAATGGATCAGCCATTCCCAGAAACAACTGTGCAGGACCGCTTCCAGTCACACCAGCAAACAGACTCATAATGCAGGTAGAGACACCTGTTCTTCCTAGCGGCATTACTTCAGATGCACCCAGGTACCTGTTAGCTGCCAGAGACACTCATAGTGATGATAATTTTAAATAGTTGAATAAAATATCCATGAAAAGAAGCCCAGCAAGGCTACCATACAGAGCACCGCATTTTGTTACCTGCTTTCTGAGTAATCTTTGACTGTGATCCTGTCAAAACCTTCATTTGCTTCCTAGAGGAAGAAAACAAAAAAGACCTTGGCTATCTCAACTCTGAAAGCAATCAAAAGCTCTGAAGAAAGATGGTGGCGCTCACATTCTGTTCTCACCTCATCTCAGTTCCCTTGTTTAACATGATCACCTCTCAGCATGGCAGGGTGCCCTCTACCACTGTTAAGTCTGTGTGCCTCCCTCATAATGAGGCCATTCAACACCAGAACATCAATTTGGAACAGAGAAAGGTTTATTGCAGGGCCATGTAAGATGAGTGGCTTATGTCTTAAAACCACCCAACTCCCCAAAAGCTTTTAACAAAGCCCTTTTCTTGGAAAGGTGAGGGAGGGGCATGGTTAGTTGTTGCAAACTTTTTGGTGACACAGCCTTTGTTCCTGAGGTAAGATACTGATGTTCCTGTAAATCTCTGTCAGACAAATGTTGTTCTCTGTTCTGACAAGAAAGGGAAAGGTCTCAAGGCACAACTGTCCCCCTCTGTGGTCCAGGTCCTGGCTGAAGAGGAGGCAGATCTCAGTTGGCAGCACCCTCAGGCCAAGTCCCCAGACCCTGCCCAGCTGTCTTCACTGAGGGACCCAACTGGCCCTCAGGCTCCTCAGGGCACCCAAATGGCAGGCACCAGGCCCCAGAGAATGCATCCCAGGCAGACTACCACTGCCGCCCTTAGGTCACAGAGGCGGGGATGGTGGGGGGAGGTTCACTTCTGCCTCAAGGCCTGGGCCAGACCATGGCGAGGGCTCCAGATTCTGTAGGACACAAGCCCCAGCCTGTTCCCGGGGTCCCCCAAGCCCATTGCTGGCCTGAGGCCAGGTGAATTGGAGACTGAAAGGAAGGTGGCCGGGATCCCCCTTTTACTTCACTCTGCCTGATGACAACTACCACTCCACCAACTTTTGGCCTAATGGCCCACTAATGGTCACTCAGCAACAGGTGCTCGCTTGGGGGAGAGACCCACTCTGGCACCAACCAATGGCTGAGCGAGGACAGTTTATGAGCTTGCGTAATTGTTGCCTGGTAATGGGGTACTGGTTACTGGCTTGCAGCATTGGCCAAGTTATGGCAGAAAGTGAAGAGGAACTAAAAAACCTCTTGATCAAAGTGAAAGAGGAGAGTGAAAAAGTTGGGATAAAGCTCAACATTCAGAAAACGAAGATCATGGCATCTGGTCCCATCACTTCATGGGAAATAGATGGGGAAACAGTGTCAGACTTCATTTTTCTGAGCTCCAAAATCACTGCAGATGGTGATTGCAGCCATGAAATTAAAAGACGCTTACTCCTTGGAAGGAAAATTATGGCCAACCTAGATAGCATATTCAAAAGCAGAGACATTACTTTGCCAACAAAGGTTCATCTAGTCAAGGCTATGGTTTTTCAAGTAGTCATGTATAGATGTGAGAGTTGGACTGTGAAGAAGGCTGAGCGCCAAAGAATTGATGCTTTTGAACTATGGTGTTGGAGAAAACTCTTGAGAGTCCCTTGGACTGCAAGGAGATCCAACCAGTCCATTCTGAAGGAGATCAGCCCTGGCTGTTCTTTGGAAGGAATGATGCTGAAGCTGAAACTCCAGTACTTTGGCCACCTGATGCGAAGAGTTGACTCATTGGAAAAGACTCTGATGCTGGGAGGGATTGGGGGCAGGAGGAGAAGGGGACGACAGAGGATGAGATGGCTGGATGACATCACCGACTCGATGGACGTGAGTTTAAGTGAACTCCGGGAGTTGGTGATGGACAGGGAGGCCTGGTGTGCTCCAGTTCATGGGGTCACAAAGAGTCAGACATGACTCAGCGACTGAACTGAACTGAACTGAGGGTTATGCATGGCCAGACAGGCATTATTACAATACCAGTTTGCTGCTGCATTCCTCTTTTCTGTCCATTTCCTGGTCTAATCTGTGTATCTCCCACTTTCCCTGACCAGCACCACTTCTCTACATTTTTGATACAGGCTGGCAAAAAGGAAAACATTGAAGATGCCAATGAGTTGTTTTCAAACCGTAGATTTGAACCAAAGAGTGCTAAGTCCTCATAGACATGAGTTCTGTGTTATATAGTAACAAAGGGAAAGCAAGGTTCTATTTAGCGTCTGTGCTAGATTGTGAGTCATTCTAGAGACTGAGACCTATGAATTGCTTTTTAAATTGTATCTATATTCTGGATTATAAAAAAAATTCAATCTGATGGTAGTGTGTGAATAAGGATGTTATGCAGGTTTATACAAGCAGTTTATGCAAGAAAAAAAGGAGGGGATGAGATGATGCCTAAGGATACGGCAGGGTGTCAAATATACACAGTGCCAAATGTCTTCAGATTTATACATTCTTTCACGGACAGACAGATGTATGTGAATTTCTTAGGGGATTCAGAACACTTGAAGTTAAATGTTGTATAAGGAGGTTATTTCCAATAGCCAAAGCATCAGCGATAACTCTCAAGAGAAAGTATTAAAGAAATATGTTCTTAAAATATATGTTCTGTTCCATGCTGTTCAGATGTCACATGGTCTCTTAAAGTGCTGTTTGTCCAATTAAGCAAGTTTTGTTACTGTTGTCATTTTAACAGCCTATTTTCCTGGGCTGGGAAGGTTATAATTGTTATTTTATGCTATATTATTTGGTTTGTTAGGGTTTGATTTTTTTTTTTTTTCTGCTGCTGTTTCTTTTAAGCAATTTTGAACTACTGCTAGTTGATTGTACTTGTGCCTGGAGGGTATTTTTACAAACAGCACAGAGAACTGAAAAATAAATGAGATTTGCATATTTGTAAGGTCTTTGAAGTGAGAAGTTGTAAAGATTATAGATATTATCTTTCTTATAAGAGAGTCTACAAGTAAGAAGCATTTTCCCCAATCACCAGAAATTTAAAAAAAAATTATAAAAAAGCAGGGTTGTAAATAGCTGGTCTTTATGTTTAAGGGTAAAAAGCAAGAATGCCACACATTTTAAAAGGTAGAGTCAGATTTATCTGTTTGTATTTAATAATTCATAAGATTTTTAACTCAAAAGACTGAGAGGGAAAGGGATTTCTAAAAATTTGATTTGTCATATTTATTTTCAGGAAATAATAATAATAAATGAAAGCTTCCCACAAATCAAATTACTCTTTGCCAAAGGAGACTACAAAAGTTCCTTAAATCATGATCTTTTGGACATGTGATAAATTGTGAAAAATCAGTACTTCAGGAACTTCAGAAAAACACCATTTATAGTTGTTGAAAATCAATTTTATCCTTTATGTCTTTGGTAAAGAAATATTCCTCATGCTAGAGAACTGGGCATTCCAATTCTATTTTTCTCCTTCTACTTGTCATTTTCATTAAAGCCAAGACAAGGCACACATGGACCCTTGCTTAATGGAAGTGGTAAAGAGTTAATATCTTAAAAAACACATAAAAAGATGCTGAACATCCCTCATTATCAGATAAATGCAAATCAAAACCATAATGAGGTACCATCTTGTGCTGGTCTGAATGGCTGCCATCAAAAAGTCTACAAACAATAAATGCTGGAGAGGGTGTGGAGAAAAGGGAATCCTCTTACACTGTTGATGGGAATGCAAACTAGTACAGCCACTATGGAGAACAGTGAGGAGATTCCTTAAAAAACTGGAAATATAACTGCCATAAAGTGAAAGTGAAAGTCACTCAGTCATGTCCAACTCTTTGCGACCCCATGAACTATATAGTCCATGGAATTCTTCAGGCCAGAACTCTGGAGTGGATAGCCTTTCCTATCTCCAGGGGATCTCCCCAACCCAGGGATCGAACCCAGGTCTCCCACAGTGCAGGTGAATTCTTTACCAGTTGAGCCACAGGGCAGCCCAAGAATACTGGAGTGGGTAGCCTATTCCTTCTCCAGTGGATCTTCCTGACTCAGGATCAAACTGGGGTCTCCCACACTGTAGGTGGATTCTTTACCAGCTAAGCTATCAGAAAAGTTCCTGATAGCTCCTTAGAACTGCCATACAACCCAGCAATCCCACTGCTGGGCATACACACCAAGAAAACCAGAATTTAAAAAGACACATGTACCCCAGTGTTCTTTGCAGCACTGCTTACAATAGCTAGGACATGGAAGCAACCTAGATGTCCATTGGCAGATGAATGGATAAGAAAGTTGTGGTACATATACACAATGGAATATTACTCAGCTATAAAAAAGAACACATTTGAGTCAGTTCTAATGAGGTGGATGAAACTGGAGCCTATTATACAGAGTGAAGTAAGTCAGAAAGAAAAATACCAATACAGTATATTAATGCATATATATGGAATTTAGAAAGATGGTAATGACAACCATCTTTATGCAAGACAGCAAAAGAGTAAAGAACAGACTTTTGGACTCTGGGAGAAGGTGAGGGTAGGATGATTTGAGAGAATAGCACTGAAACATGTATATTACAATGTGTGAAAGAGATTGCCAGTCCAGGTTCAATGCATGAGACAGGGTGCTCAGGGCCGAAGCACTGGGATGACCTTGAGGGATGGGATGGGGAGGGAGGTGGGAGGGGTGGTACAGGATGGGGAACACATGTACACCCATGGCTGATTCATGTCAACATATGGCAAAACCACTACAATATTGTAAAGTAATTAGCCTCCAATTAAAACAAATAAATTAATTTTAAATAATAAAATAAAATATTTAAAAAATATATTTATATAAATTTACACACTGAAGGTTAAAGATACAAATTCAAACATATATAACAAGCAAATCATAATAGCATGTAACATTTTGAACAAAAATATATTATCAAAATCCATAATTGGAAAATCAACATGAAAGATAACTGTATGCATTATAAATAAAACAGATTCACCTCATGAGTTTTACCCATCCTTTTGCTATGCATTCGGGACATCTCTTAGATTAATCAAATGTGAGGTAATGCATATGGTGCTGACATCTGATGACGGAAACAGTTGGGAATATTGTGTGACTAGTTCAATCTGACTATGGAGGCTGGCATGAAGCACCTGGTTACAGTCAGCATTTAATATTTATTTATGTGCCCATGACTTCTAACATCATGTAGAGAAGTGCATCAGATATTAAATGAATTGTCTTTGCTAATCTTGTCTTGATCAACAGAATGTCTATGGGTAAGTCATTAACTATACTGGGTCTATAGGTACTCTCTGATCTTTCCAGCTCTAATACTTACTTATTTCAATTTTGATAGATTGTGATAGTTACCACTGTGCATTTAAAATAACTCAGAAACTTACAGTAGAAATAATTTTTAAGTTATTGAAATATACCAAAAATTAAATGTGTCCAAATTAAATCTAAATTAGTATCATGCTTTCACCTACCAATGATGAGTTCTTCTAAATTAAAAAGCAACACAAAAAGTCAGTGAGTCATATTCTACTGAACTTCAGAACAGAGGATGATGTATTAATTTTGAAAAAAGTACAAAAGGTAACATGAGAAGTGGTGAGTTTTGGTTTTGGGCAAGTCACTTTAGCATCTCCAAGCTTCACACCTTAAAAATGGAGATAATACACTTACCTCAGAGTACTATCCTGGGGATTAAATGAGAAATGTACAGAATGATGATTATTAGACTACAGATATTTTTACAAATGTAAGATAATATTATGCATTAGCTATATTATATACCAGTTTTGTACATCTTGGGGCTTCCCTTGTGGCTCAGCTGGTAAAGAATCCACCTGCAATGCGGGAGACCTGAGTTTGATCCCTGGGTTGGGAAGATCCCCTGGAGAAGGGAAAGGCTACCCACTCCAGTATTCTGGCCTGGAGAATTCCATGGACTGTATAGTCCATGGGGTCACAAAAAATCAGATATGACTGAGTGACTTTCACTTTGTACATCTTTATTAGCAATCATACCTGAGGGTCTCCAGATAACTTCATCAAAACTGAAATTATGTTTTGAAATTTGTAATACAAAATTTCAGATTAAAGCTGTCATCAATTTGAAACACCCAGATAGCTTGGAAGGCTCACATGGGACAAATTTCCTATCTGAAGCTTAACAATATACTAGCTTCTAATAGTGTGGATTTGTAGATAATTTATATATTTGAGAGAAGTCATTATATAAGAAATACTTCATCATCTTCCAAATTTGTCCCTATTTTGTTACTTGATTTTATTACTATATTTTATTATTTGGTTTTGATTTTACCTTATATATGGTACAACTATTTAAAATAATGCACTGAGCTAGATGCTACAATGGCAGCAATGTAACAGAAAATAGGAAGATAAAGATACAGCATAGTCGATGGCCTCCGCAGACTTTATTTTCAGGGCAAAGATAGATATTCCAAATCAAACAAATGAAGTAAATGGATTTTAGAGAAAATGTTGAGTACAGTCAGAATACAGAAATAACTGAACTCAAAATTTCAAGTCAGAAAATGTTATCTTGTCACCTCATGTAAACTTGGGGCATGGTAGCAAGGTTCAGGACAGGCTGGCTCTCTTAAGCCAGGAGGTTTGAGCACAAGATGAACAGAGGCTATTATGCCAAGACTTGAATGGCTGTAAGATAGGCAGAACAGGAACATTAGCTGTGGAAATTTGAATTGTTAGGATAGGAACTCCAGGTAACTAAAAGAAGGACTAATGATTAGAGACAGTGTTCAAGCAGGAAATACAGACAGGTTTTTGAAGCAAATGCATCAGTAACAAGTATGAGGTTATGGAACAAAGTGGCAGAAATTCAATAAATGGTCAAAATAAAAGTTAAAAAAAAGTCCAAGGATTTTGGGTTAAAAAATAAGAGGTTAGAATATATTAATTAATTAGTTCTTTATCCATTAAACATTTACAGATAATCCAATAAACCAAAACTTGAGGAAACACAAATAAAAATAAACAAGTCTTGCTACAGAAGAATTTATTCTATAAATGTTTATTGAAATTTATTCCCAGGGCTGTGGTGCCCATGTGTTAGACCAAATAGTAGGCATGATATTTACCCCTTGGAGTTTATATCTTAATGGTAGCAAACAAATAAATGGAAATAAGATGGAGAAAAACATAATTCAAAAAGACACATGCACCCCAGTGTTCACTGCAGCTCTGTTTACAGTAGTCAGGACATGGACGCAACCTAAATGCCCATCAATGGAGGAATGAATAAAGATGTGATACATATATGCCATGGAATATTACTCAGACATAAAAAGAATAAAATAATGCCATTTGCAACAACATGGATGGACCTAAAGATTGTTATACTGAATGAAGTCAGTCAGACACAGAAAGACAAATATCATAAGATATCGCTTAGATGTAGAATCTACATTTGAATCCGTTCTAATGAGGTGGATGAAACTGGAGCCTATTATACAGAGTGAAGTAAGCCAGAAAGAAAAACACCAATACAGTATACTAACGCATATATATGGAATTTAGAAAGATGGTAACAATAACCCTGTGTACGAGACAGCAAAAGAGACACTGATGTATAGAACAGTCTTATGGACTCTGTGGGAGAGGGAGAGGGTGGGAAGATTTGGGAGAATGGCATTGAAACATGTAAAATATCATGTATGAAATGAGTTGCCAGTCCAGGTTCGATGCACGATACTGGATGCTTGGGGCTGGTGCACTGGGACGACCCAGAGGGATGGAATGGGGAGGGAGGAGGGAGGAGGGTTCAGGATGGGGAACACATGTAAACCTGTGGCGGATTCATTTCGATATTTGGCAAATCTAATACAGTTATGTAAAGTTTAAAAATAAAATAAAATTAAAAAAAAAAAATGATACAACAAACTTTGTTTAGAAAACAGAAGTAGAGTGACAGATGTAGAAAACAAACTTACAGTTACCAAGGGATAAGGGTGGAGGATAAACTGAGAGATTGGGGCTGATATATATTTGTCATTGTTTAGTCGCTAAATCATGTGACCCCATGAACTGTAGCCTGCCAGGCTCCTTTGTCTATTGGATTTCCCAGGCAAGAATACTGGAGTGAGTTGTCATTTCCTTCTCCAGGGGATTTTCCTGACCCAGGGTAGAACCCATTCTCTGCAGTAGAGGTGGCTTCTTTACCACTGAGTCACCAGGGAAGCCCTTGATATAGGTACACCACAATATATAAAATAGATAACTGAGTAGAATCTGCTGTATATCACAGGGAACTCTACTCAATACTCTGAAACAGCCTATATGGGAAAAAAATCTAAAAAAACAAAACAAAACAAAACAAAGGGTGGATATATGTATATGTAAAACGAATTCACTTTACTGTACATCTAAAATTAACACAACATTGTAAATCAACTATACTCCAATAAAAACTTATTTTTTAAAAAAGCATATGTGAACCACCACAAGAAACACAAGCATTTAGTAGATCTTGGAGAAAATAAAATGCAGGCATTTGTCAGATATATGCAAACTACGAATATACCTAGAATACACTTGGTGGATGAGTTTCCCAGGTGACTCAGTGGTAAAGAACCCACCTGCCAATGCAGGAGATGCTGTTTTGATCCCTGGGTTGGGAAAATCCTCTGGAGAAGAAAATGGCAACCCACTCCAAGTATTCTTGCTTGGAGAATCCCATGGACAGAGGAGCCTGGTAAGCTATACAGTCCAGGGAGTCACAAAGAGTTGGACACAAGTGAGCAACTAAACAACTACAGCAACACACCTGGTGGATGGCGTGAAAGTGTTAGGAGCTCAGTCGTGTTTGACTCTTTGTGACTCCATGGACCATAGCCTGCCAGGCTCCACTGTCCATGGAAATCTCCAGGCAAGAATATTGGAATGGGTTGCCATTCCTTTCTCCAGGGGATCTTCCTGACCCAGAGATCAAACCCAGATCCCCTGCATTGCAGGCAGATTCTTTACCAGCTGAGCCACCAGGGAAGCCCTGGTGCATAGTGTGACCTCAATATATATTTATTGAATAATGAAATAAATAGATTATTAATGAATGAAACAATATACAGACAGGTGGAATGATAATGAAAAGGGTTAAAAAGGAAGGGGTATATCTACATATATTTCAGCAAATATCATGAATACAATGATCAAAAATTCAAGATTTTCTGAAATAGCTTGTCCTGTAGTTCTCCAAAGACACTCCTGCTTGCCAGGCACATATTGATGATTTGCTTTAAAATTTTGATCCTTTTAAGCATAGTGAGAAGAAAAGTGAGGTTTGATGCCAAGGCAAGCTTCTGAGGCAGAACTCCTTTGAAGCAGGGCCCATTTGGTCTCAGAAGACTGGTGTGAGCTTGCAGTTGGAGACACATGGGGGTCCTTGAGGGTTAGAAGGCAGGGGTCAGTGAGGTTATAGCTAAAGGATTCACTGATGGCTTGCCAGCTACCTAACTCCTCCTTCCCCACCCCACCCCCCAATGATTACACCTCAAACACTAGTAGGTTGTCTGGGAGTTTAAACACAGAACTACTGCAAAAATGATCTTTCAATTCCCTCTCCACTATCCAATGCATAAAATAATGACTCAGAAGAATAAGCATAGTACCTTCAGTAACATCCATCAAGAAGAGCCCAAGGCTTTACCCAGAATTCTTTACAATTTCTTGCACCATTTGTTCATAGTTTAATTAGATTAGCAAGCAAATTATTGTCAATTACACAGTTTCTGACAAAAGTAATCGCATACATAGACACTATCTTGAGATGAGTTGTTTCTGCAATAGATAATTTTCTTTCTCCCACAACTCACTCCTACAGTATTTTCAAAATTAAAATCCCACACACTAAGCTGCATCACAGTAATGCATCAAATGTCATTTGCTGCTTCTTCTCACATTTAATTTAATTTTTAATGTCTACAGTTGAAATTACTCTGTAAATTTGTAATAATATTACAGAAATTAATGTTTTTGCCTGAATCTATGATCTACAATAGTGGAGAGAGGAATTCTAAACAATATTTGATTAAAATATTAGAGATTTTGATCTTCTGAATAACCTTAAGACATTTATCCCACAGTTATAAAAAATAAAAATCTGGTATTACAATGGGAGCCTATTTTGGTTTATCTTAATATCTCATAAACATTGGAATATTTAACAATTAGAAGTATGTGCATGTGTGCTAAGTCGCTTCAGTCATGTCTGAATCTTTGCAATCCTATGGACCACTACCTGCCAGGCTTCTCTGTCCATGGGATTCTCCAGGCAAGAATACTGAAGTGGGTTGCCATGCCCACCTCCAGGGGATCTTCCTGACCCAGGGATCGAACCCACATCTCTTGTGTCTCCTGCATTAGCAGGTGGGTTTTTTTTTTTTTTTTTTTTTACCATTAGTGCCACTTGAGAAACCCCAGTTAGAAGTACAGCTTAACATAAAGACTAGCCATAACAAACTTGGGGGAAAAAATCTATTAACAGCTGTAAGTATGCTTTTCATTTACTCTTAGACCAAGTCAGTAATTAGAATATACACAGAATTGAGAATTTATAAATCAAGTCCCTATCATTTTCTATAGCTATACTAATTATTAATCACTAGAACTGGCTTTAAATCTTCCTGATTAATGATTATTCACTTTGATAAGCAGGCCCCTAAAAGTCAACCATCAGCAATGAATTCTTTTCAAAGGACTTGCTTCTAAGGCTGATGCCAAACCCATCCAGTCTATAATATAACAAAGATAAAATAAAATTCTGTAATCAGTAGTAATCCATATAGTGTGTATATGTATATGTGGTGTGTGTGTGTGTGTGTGTGTTTCAGTTTGTATAATTTCTATTGACCTATCTTGATGTTAGGCAATTCTTTCTGCTACTGAATTGAGTCTACTGAAGAGGCTATCAGAGACTTCATCTTTGTTAGTGTTGTTCATTTCTAACATTGCCTTTGGATTCTTTCTTATAATTTCCACCTCTTTGTTGAAATTAGCCATTTAATCATGTATGCTCTTTACCTTTTCCCATGAAAACTGTTAACCTATTAAACAGTTATTTTAAGTTTACTGTCATATCACTCCAACTATTATGTCATGATTGTGTTCTCTCTCGGAAGGTATAATTTTAGCTTGTGTTTTCATATGCTTCCTAGTTTTTCATTGTTATTGAAAGCTGGGCTTCTTGTAGAGTATAGTAAAGACTGAAGTAAGTAGCTTTATACCTGGAAATGGGCATACTTTTCTTTAATCAAGGCCTGTAGTGAGCAGATTTGATTGACTCTAATTAAAAGTTGGGCTTGGTTTGTTTTTTGTTGTTACTATGGTTACCTTAGTGCACCACAGGCTTCAAATTCCTCTAAATAATTACTTTGTGTTTAGACTAAAGGCTAGGTTTTCACAGGTTTTTAATTTTTTTGGTCCTGAGTGCCTGCTGCTCTGTTAGTTTTAGGCCTTGGCACTGCATCTCAGAAGTGGTCTGTCTCTAGCAGGATTCCTTATTAAATTTAAAGCTTTATAATTTAGAACAGTTTTAAGTTCACAGAAAAACTGAGAATATAGAGATTTCCCATATGCATGCATAGCCTCCCCATTATCAACATCACTTATCAGAATGGTATGTTTATTACCAAGGATAAATCTACATTGACATATCATAATCACTCAAAGTCCAGAGTTCACCTTAGATTTCATTCAATGCTATGCATTCTATGGAGAAGAATATAATGACATTTATCCATTATTATCATGCAGAGTATTTTTATTGTCTAAAAATTCTCTGTACTCTGCCTGTTCATTCTTCTTGCCACCCTTGAGATATTGTTTTTATTCTATGCTTGTTGGCCTGCTAGGGGCTGGGGTAGGAGTATTCTATGTTTGAATAAAACCTCAGTCTTTATCTCTGCTGACCTTCCACCAGCAAAAGGGGTTTTGGGGGGTTTTTTGTTTGTTTGTTTGTTTCCCTCTCTGTCTTGTTTTACTTTACCTGCAAGGAATCTCCACCAGTGACCTAATGGCAGCATTTGTTGCCCTCCCAGCAGATTAAGCTTTTGTTCAGTAAGGAGGTGGAATGAGTATCTCAGCATTGCCCCCCAGCCAAGCCCCACTGGCAGCTGCTATTCCCTTCCCCTCCTGTTTCGTACCATGAGGGAGTCTAAGAATTATCCTTTTTCGTGTGTGAGCACCAGTGAAGTTTGTGAGGGAAAACCCTGGAAAAACGATGAGGATACCCCTTACATCTATAACCCCAAGATGTTCACCTCTCTCACAGCATACTGTGCAGTGAGCCAGGTACCCTAGCTGAATTCCTATTATGGAGTGTCCATGTCTTGTCAAAACTAGTGCTCTAATCTTTTCTTTCCTTGCTTGCTTCTCCTTAGATTTTGGGCCAGTTTGTTGCTGTGCAAGGTCAGCACTCCAATGGACTCAAGGATGATTATGCATTTTATATTTGTTTGTTTTTTTCTTCACCCTAAGATTGGGTCTTCACTCTTTGCAGCTTCCTACATCTCTCAATAAAAACAAAAGATGGTGTTGAGCGTCTTTTCATGTGTTTGTTAGCCATCTGTATGTCTTCTTTGGAGAAATGTCTATTTAGTTCTTTGGCCCATTTTCTGATTGGGTCATTTATTTTTCTGGAATTGAGCTGTAGGAGTTTCTTGTATATTTTTGAGATTAGTTGTTTGTCAGTTGCTTCATTTGTTATTATTTTCTCCCATTCTGAAGGCTGTCTTTTCACCTTGCTTATAGTTTCCTTTGTTGTGCAGAAGCTTTTAAGTTAGATGCTCAACATCACTCATTATCAGAGAAATGCAAATCAAAACCACTATGATGTACCATTTCACACCAGTCAGAATGGCTGCGATCCAAAAGTCTACAAGCAATAAATGCTGGAGAGGGTATGGAGAAAAGGGAACCCTCTTACACTGTTGGTGGGAATGCAAACTAGTACAGCCACTTTGGAGAACAGTGTGGAGATTCCTTAAAAAACTGGAAATAGAACTGCCTTATGATCCAGCAATCCCACTGCTGGGCATACACACTGAGGAAACCAGAATTGAAAGAGATACGTGTACCCCAATGTTCATCACAGCACTGTTTATAATAGCCAGGACATGGAAGCAACCTAGATGTCCATCAGCAGATGAATGGATAAGAAAGCATTGGTACATATACACAATGGAGTATTACTCAGCCATTAAAAAGAATACATTTGAACCAGTTCTAATGAGGTGGATGAAACTGGAGCCTATTATACAGAGTGAAGTAAGCCAGAAAGAAAAACACCAATACAGTATACTAACGCATATATATGGAATTTAGAAAGATGGTAACAATAACCCTGTGTACGAGACAGCAAAAGAGACACTGATGTATAGAACAGTCTTTTGGACTCTGTGGGAGAGGGAGAGGGTGGGATGATTTGGGAGAATGGCACTGAAACATGTATAATATCATATATGAAATGAGTCGCCAGTCCAGGTTTGATGCATGATACTGGATGCTTGGGGCTGGTGCACTGGGACGACCCAGAGGGATGGTATGGGGAGGGAGGAGGGAGGAGGGTTCAGGATGGGGAACACATGTATACCTATGACAGATTCATTTTGATATATGGCAAAACCAATACATTATTGTTAAGTTAAAAAATAAAATTAAATTAAAAACAAAAGGTAGGCTGAACCCCAGAAGCAAGGTGGCGGGCTCTGGTGCTGGCATGAAAGGGGAATGCAGTGCAAGCTTCAGGTAATGGAAGAAGCAGCAATGTTTCACTTCTTCAGAAAGCCTCTGAAATCTAAAAAACCGTCAGTACCAAAGACAGAAGCAGATGGATTTGTCCTTTTAGAGATCAAGCCCTGAGCCTTTGGAGTGGGAGCACTGACTTCAAGACCCTAGACTACCAGAGAACTAACCCTATGGAGTATGAAATAATGAGAACTCACACAGAGGAAACCACTTGAATACAAGACCTGGCATCACCCAACCACCCATAGCACCCTGTGCAGGATGCCTCATCTAAACAACAAACAAAACAAAAATACAAACCCAATCATCAGCATAGAGGATTACCACCTCATTGAGCCTTGCCCATCAGAGGAAAAACAAAAACAAACAAACAAACAAAAACTCAGCACAAATCTCACCCTATATGAAGCTTACACAAACCACTGGACCAACCTTAGGAGGGCAGAAACCAAAAGGAAGAAAGAATTCAACCTTGAAGCCTGGGAAATGGAGACCTCAAACACAATAAGTTAAAAAAATAATAATGATGAAAAGGCATAGAAATACTACACAAATGAAGGCACAAACTAGAAACACAGAACTCCAAATAAATGAAGGGGAAATAGGCAAACTACCTGCAAAATAATTCAGAATAATGATAGTAAAGTTGATAAAAAATCTTGAAAACAGAATGAAGAAAATGGAAGAATCAATTAACAAAGACATAGAAGAAATAAAGAATAAACATACAGAGATAAACAACACAATTACTGAAATTAAAAATACTTTAGAAGGAATCAATAGCAGCATATCTGAAGCAGAAGAATGAATCAGTGAGTTGGAAGATAAAATGGTGGAAATAACTTCTAAAAAGCAGAATAAAGCAAAAAAAAAAAAAAGAAAGAAAAGAAAAGAACTGAGAATAGTCTCAGAGACCTCTGGGACAATACCAAACTCATAAATATTTGAACTATAGGGGTCCCAGAAGAAGAAGAGAAAAAGAAAGTGCATGAGAAATATTTTGAAGAGATTATAGTTGAAAATTTTCCCAACATGGAAAAGGAAATAGTCAATCAATTCCAAGAGGCACAGAGTCCCATACAGGATAAACCCAAGGAGAAACATGCCAAGACACACACTAATCAAACTATAAGGACTAAACACAAAGAAAGAATCTAAAAAGCACCAAGGGAAAAGCAACTAGTAATATACAAGGGAAACCCCGTACGCTTAACAGCTGATCTTTCAGCAGAAACTCTGCAGGCCAGAAGGGAATGGCAGGATATATTTAAAATACTGAAAGGGAAAAATCTACAACTGAGATTGTTATACCTGGCAAGAATCTCATTCAAAATTGATGAAGAAATAAAAAGCTTTTCAGACAAGCAAAAGTTAAGAGAGTTCAGTACCACCAAACCAGCTTTACAGCAAATGTTAAAGGGACTTATGTAATCAAAAAATACAAGAGATAAAAAGATCTACAAAATCAACCCCAAACAATTTAGAAAATAGTAATAGGAACATATATATCAATAATTACTTTAAATGTAAATAGATTAAATGTTCCAACCAAAAGACACAAACTGGCTGAATGGATACAAAAATAAGACCCATATATATGCTGTCTACAAGAAACCCACTTCAGACCTCAAGACACATAGACTATAAGTGAGAGGATGGAAAAATATATTCCATGCAAATAGGAAGCAAAAGAAAGCTGGAGAAGCAATCCTCATATCAGACAAAATAGACATTAAAATAAAGATTACAAGAGATAAGGAAGGACACTACATAATGATCAAGGGATCAACCCAAGAGGAAGACATAACAATTGTAAACATCTATGCACTCAACATAGGAGCACCTCAATAATAAGACAAACACTAACAGACATAAAAGGACAGATTGACGGTAACAAAATAATAATAGGAGACTTTAACACCTCACTCACACCAATGGACAGATCATCAAAACATAAAATTAAACAGGAAACACAAGTCTTAAATGATACAGTAGATGAGATGGATCTCACTGATATCTTCAGAACATTCCATCCAAATGCAGAAGAATACACCTTCTTCTCAAGTGTGTGTGGAACATTCTCCAGGATAGACCACATTTAGGGTCAAAAATCAAACCTCAGTAAATTTAAGAAAATTGAAAGCATATCAAGCATCTTCTCTGACCACAATGCTATGAGACTAGATATCAATTATGAGGAAAAAACTGCAAAAAAACACAAACACATGGAGATTAAACAATACCTTTCTAAATAACCAACAGGTTACTGAAAAAAGGCAAAGGGGAAATTAAAAAAATTTCTAGAAACAAATGACAATGAAAACACAACAACTCAAAACCTATGGGATGAAGCAAAAGCAGTTCTAAGAGGGAAGTTTATAGCAATACAATCCTACCTCAAGAAACAAGAAAAACATTGAATATACAACCTAACTTTACACATAAAACAACTGGAAAAAGAAGAGCAAAAAACCCCCAAAATTAGTAGAAGGAAAGAAATGATTAAAAACCAGAGCAGAAATAATTGAAAAAGAAAGGAAAGAAATGATAGTAAAGATTAATAAAACTAAAAGCTGGTTCTTTGAGAAGATAAACAAAATTGATAAACTTTTAGCCATACTCATCAAGAAAAAAAGAGAGAAGAGTCAAATCAACAAAATTAGAAATAAAAAAGAGAGGTTACAGCAGACAATGCAGAAATATGAAGGATTATAAGAGACTATTATGAACAACTATATGGCAATAAAATGGAAAACCTGGAAGAAATGGACAGATTCTTAGAAAACTTCAGTCTTCCAAGACTGAACCAGGAAGAAATAGGAATTATGAACAACCCAATTACGAGCATTGAAATTGAAACTGTGATCAAAAATCTCTGAAAAAACAAAAGCCCAGGACCAGATGGCTTCACAGGAGAATTCTATCAAACATTTAGAGAAGAGTTAATGCCTATCCTTCTATATCTTTAAAAAAATTTCAGTGGAAGGAACACTTCCAAACTCATTCTATGAGGCCACCATCACCCTGATACCAAAACCAGACAAAGAAAACACACACAAAAAGAAAACTACAGGCCAATATCACTGATGAACATAGATGCAAAAATCCTCAACAAAATGTTAGCTAACAGAATTCAACAAAACATCAAAAGGCTCATACACCATGATCAATTTGGGTTCATTCCAGGGATGCAAGGATTCTTCAATATATGCAAATCAATCAGTGTGATATACCATATCAACAAATTGAAAGATAAAAACCATATAATAATCTCAATAGATGCAGAAAAAGCCTTTGAAGAAATTCAACCCCCATTTATGATTAAAACTCTTCAAAAACTGGGCATAGAAGGAACCTACCTCAACATAGTAAAGGCCATATATGATAAGCCTACAGCAAACATTATTCTCAATGGTAAAAAAATGGACACATTCTCTCTAAGATCAGGAACAAGACAATGGTGTCCACTTTCACCACTATTATTCAACACAGTTTTGGAAGTCCTAGCTATTGCAATCAGAGAAGAAAAAGAAATAAAAGGAATCCAGATTGGAAAAGAAGAAGTAAAGTTCTCACTGTTTGCAGATGACATAATACTGTACATAGAAAACCCTAAAGATAGTATCACAAAATTACTAGAGATAATGAGTGAATTTAGCAGAGTTGCAGAATACAAAATCAATACTCAAAAATCACTTGCATTTCTATATACTAACAATGAAAAATCAGAAAGAGAAATTAAGGAATCAATCCCATTCACCATTGCAACAAAAAGAATTAAATATCAAGGAGTAAACTTACCTAAGGAGACAATAGAACTGTACACAGAAAATTATAAAACAATGATGAAAGAAATCAAAGATGACATAAACAGATGGAGAGATATTCCATGTTCCTGGTTAGGAAGAATCAATAAATATTGCAAAAATGACTATATTATCAAAAGCAATCTACAGATTCAATATGATCCTTATCAAATTACCAATGACATTTTTCACTGAACTAGAACAACAAATTTCACAATTCATATGAAAACACAAAAGACACCAAATAGCCAAAGCAGTATTCAGAAAGAAGATTGGAGCTGAAGGAAATCTTCTTGACCTCTGATTATACTACAAAGCTACAGTCATCAAGACAGTATGGTACTGGCACAAAAACAGAAATATAGACCAATGGAACAAGATAGAAAGCTCAGAAATAAACCCATGCACTTGTGTGTACCTTATTTTAGACAAAGGAGGCAAGGATAGACAATGGGGCAAAGACAGCCTCTTCAATAAATGGTGCTGGGAAAATTGGACATTTACATATAAAAGATTGAAATTAGAGCACTTCCTAACACCATACACAAAGATAAACTCAAAATGGATTAAAGACCTAAATGTAAGACTAGAAACTATAAAACTCTTAGAGTAAAACATAGGCAGAGCACTCAATGACATAAATCAAAGCAAGGTCCTGTATGACCCATCTCTTAGAGTAATGGAAATAAAAACAAACAAACAAAAAAAAAACAAGTGGGACAGATTATACTTAAAAGCTTTTGCACAGCAAAGAAAACTATAAGCAAGGTGAAAAGACAACCTTCAGAATGGGAGAAAATAATAGCAAATGAAACAGCTGACACAGGATTAATTTCTAAAACCTACAAGCAGCTCATATAACACAATACCAAAAAAACAAACAACCCAATCAAAAAGTGGGAAAAAGACCTAAACAGACATTTCTCCAAAGAAGACATACAGATGGCTAACAAGCACATGAAAAGATGCTCAACATCTCTCACTATTAGAGAAATGCAAATAAAAACTACAATGAGATATCACCTCACACCAGTCAGAATGGCCATCACCAAAAAGTCTACAAGCAATAAATGCTGGAGAGGGTGTGGAGAAAAGGGAATGCTCTTGCACGGTTGGTGGGAATGTAAACTGATACAGCCACTATGGAAGAGGGTATGGAGATTCCTTAAAAAACTAGGAATAAAGCCACCATATGACCCAGCAATCCTACTCCTAGGCATATACCCTGAGGAAACAAAGATTGAATCTTTGTATCTCATTGTTCATTGCAGCACTATTTACAGTAGCTAGGACATGGAGAAGGAAATGGCAACCCACTCCAGTGTTCTTGCCTGGGGAATACCAGGGACGGGGGAGCCTGGTGGGCTGCCGTCTCTGGGGTCACACAGAGTCGGACATGACTGAAGTGACTTAGCAGCAGCAGCAGCAGAACATGTCAAGCCAGTAGCTCCCAGTATTTGAAATAATTTTTAAAATAAAACTATAGTGCTTAGGATAGAGAAGAATTGGCTTAATAAATATGATTTTTTAAAATTTTTTAAAAAGGCAACTTTACCTCTTTGAATTTTTAAAAAATTTTGTTCAGTTCAGTTCAGTCACTCAGTCATGTCTGACTCTGCGACCCCATGAATCGCAGCACACCAGGCCTTCCTGTCCATCACCAACTCCCGGAGTTCACTCAGACTCACGTCCATTGAGTCAATGATGCCATCCAGCCATCTTATCCTCTGTCGTCCCCTTCTCCTACTGCCCCCAATCCCTCCCAGCATCAGAGTCTTTTCCAATGAGTCAACACTTCACATGAGGTGGCCAAAGTACTGGAGTTTCAGCTTTAGCATCATTCCTTCCAAAGAAATCCCAGGGCTGATCTCCTTCAGAATGGACTGGTTGGATCTCCTTGCAGTCCAAGGGACTCTCAAGAGTCTTCTCCAACACCACACTTCAAAAGCATAAATTCTTCGGCACTCAGCCTTCTTCACAGTCCAACTCTCACATCCATACATGACCACAGGAAAAACCATAGCCTTGACTAGACGGACCTTTGTTGGCAAAGTAATGTCTCTGCTTTTGAATATACTATCTAGGTTGGTCATAACTTTCCTTCCAAGGAGTAAGCGTCTTTTAATTTCATGGCTGCAGTCACCATCTGCAGTGATTTTGGAGCCCAAGAAAATAAAGTCTGACACTGTTTCCACTGTTTCCCCATCTATTTCCCATGAAGTGATGGGACCGGATGCCATGATCTTCGTTTTCTGAATGTTGAGATTTAAGCCAACTTTTTCACTCTCCACTTTCACTTTCATCAAGAGGCTTTTCAGTTCCTCTTCATTTTTGCCGTAAGGATGGTGTCATCTGCATATCTGAGGTTATTGCTATTTTTCCTGGCAATCTTGATTCCAGCTTGTGTTTCTTACAGTCCAGCGTTTCTCATGATGTACTATGCATATAAGTACATAAAAAATTTTTGTTACCTTTTTCTTTTTTTTTTTGACAATTGCTTCTATTGACTTGCTATAAATAGACAAATAATACATTGCAGTTGGGAGTTTCAAAAGTAGAGAACAGAATGGTAAAATATAACAATAACTTTGAAATAATCATTACTGAGCAAATTTTTATCTTCTTTTACCTTATATTCCAAAATTCTTAAATTTCATAAATATTTATGCTGCTGCTGTTAAGTCACTTCAGTTGTGTCCAACTCTGTGCAACCCCATAGACAGCAGCCCACCAGGCTCCCCCCCCGTCCTTGGGATTCTCCAGGCAAGAACACTGGAGTGGGTTGCCATTTCCTTCTCCAATGCATGAAAGTGAAAAGTGAACGTGAAATCGCTCAGTCGTGTCCGACCCTCAGTGACCCCATGGACTGCAGCCTATCAGGCTCCTCCGTCCATGGGATTTTCCAGGCAAGAGCACTGGAGAGGGTGCCATTGCGTTCTCCACATAAATATTTATACACAGACACAAATGCATATCAACAGGGAAAGAGACTAAACACAGTGTTGTCATTAGCCTGAGAAAAATATTTGCTGTTCAGTTGCTAAATCTTATCTGATTCTTTGTGACCCCCTAGATAAGTGTGATAAGCCTCTTGATAAATTTGAAAGAGGAGAGTGGAAAAAACCTGGCTTAAAATTCAGAATTCAAAAAAACTAAGCATGGCATCCAGTCCCATCACTTCTGGCAAATAGATGGGGAAAAAATGGAAACTGTGGCAGATTTTATTTTCTTGGACTCCAAAATCATTGCTGATGGTAACTGTAGCCATGAAATTAAAAGACACTTGCTGCTTGGATGAAAAGCCATGACAAACCTAGACAGTATATTAAAAACCAGAGACATCATTTTGCCAACAAAGGTCTGGACTGCAGCACATCAGAAAAATATGGTGAACTAATAAATGTTATTTCTATCTACTACTAATTTAATAAAGCTTTCTCCCCAAAGAAGCAGAAGTTACTTTAGGATTTCCTAATTTGCTTTTAAGCAGCTGTTAAAAGAAACAATAATAGCTCTTATCATCTGCAGGAACCCCTGGAGAAATTGTACAGGTAGCTTGCCCCAGGCCAAAGTTAATCAGTGAGTCATTGGAGAGTCCAATTCCCAGTCTGGTGGATTGGTCTCTTCATCTCCTTCTCAGCAAAGAAATCCTTATTTAAGATTCTTGAAATTTTAAATTAATTTTCAAATATTAAGGTAGCTCAGTGGTAAAGAATCTGCCTGCCAAAGCAGGAGAGTTCAAACCCTGGCTGGAATAAGAAGCCCTGGAGGAGAAAACAGCGACCCACTCCAGTGTTCTTTGCAAGAGAATCCCGTGGACAGAGGAGCCTGGCAGGCTAGAGTCCATAGGGTCGTGGAGTTGGACATGACTGAGCAACTGAGCGCCACATGCACGCATTAATGTGAGTATCCCACCATCTTTCTCTGTATTTTCCCTTTGGTTTTTATTGGTCCAAAATACTGTTCTCCAAGCATGTGACTTAAATAGAAACCAAAGCTAAATGTTTAGGATCCATAATTGTAGCAAAGTTGCTTTGGCAGTGCCAGAGGCTAGTTCATCCTAACCTGGTGAATGGCTTTGATTCTGGCTATGCAGCAAAACCTCCTATAGAACAATGCTTTTCAGGCTTCAGGTTAAATAGGCAGAGTGACAATATAAAGCCTCGACAATGCCTTTCTCAATTTTGATCCAGTCCGTTGTTCTATGTCCGGTTCTATCTGTTGATTCTTAACTTGCATATAGCTTTCTCAGAAGATAGTAATATGGTCTGATATTCTCAGTTTTTTAAGAACTTTCCACAGTGTGTTGCGATCCACACAGTAAAAGGCTTTAAAGTAGCCAATGAAGCAGAAGTAGATGTTTTTTCTGGAATTCCCTTGCTTTCTCTATGATCCAGTGGATGTTGGCAAATTGATCTCTGGTCATCACTGTGCCTATTTAACATATATGCAGTGTACATCATGAGAAATGGTGGGTTGGATGAATCACACGCTGGAATCAAGACTGATAGGAGAAATAACAATCTCAAATATGCAGATGATCCATTCTAATGGCAGAAAATGAAGAGGAACTAAAGAGCCTCTTGATAAGTGTGAAAGAAGAGAGTGAAAAAACCTGGCTTAAAACTCAGCATTCAAAAAACTAAGAGCATGGCATCCAGTCCCATCACTTCATGGCAAATAGATGGGGAAAAAGTGGAAACTGTGGCAGATTTTATTTTCTCCAAATAAAATTTGACTCCAAAATCATTGCTGATGGTGACTGTAGCCACGAAATTAAAAGACACTTGCTCTCTGGAAGAAAAGCTATGAAAAACCTAGACAGCATATTAAAAAGCAGAGATATCACTTTGCCAACAAAGGTCTGTATAGTCAAAGCTATGATTTTTTAAGTAGTCATGTAGGGATATGAGAGTTGGACCATAAAGAAGGCCGAGTGCCAAAGAATTGATGCTTTTGGACTGTGGTGTTGGAGAAGACTTTTGAGAGTCCATTGGACAGCAAGGAAATCAAACCAGTCAATCCTAAAGGAAATCAGTCCTGAATATTCATTGGAAGGACTGATGCTGAAGTTGAAGCTCCTTTGGCCACCTGATGGAAAGAGCCAACTCATTGGAAAAGATCCTGATGCTGGGAAAAATTGAGGGCAGGAGAAGGGGTAACAGAGGATGAGATGGTTGGATGGCATCACTGACTCAATGGACATGAGTTTGAGCAACTCTGGGAGATAGTGAAGGACAGGGAAGCCAGGCGTGCTGCAGTCCACTGGGTAGCAAGGAGGCAGACAGGACTTAGCAACTGAACAACAGACTTCATATGGATATCAACAACCAAATTTTTTTCAAATCATGAACTGTAGTGGATGTGGCAAAACCTAAGATTCTACATTTCTCAGAAGCTCTACTGGTCTGGAGGGCATGTATTGAAAGCATTTTTTTTTTAAAACAATAGAACTCATATTTAGAAATTTTTATACCTAACTGGAATTCCTTGGGAGTCCAATTGGTTAGGACTCAGAGCTTTCAGTGTCATGGCCCGAGTTCAATCCTTGGTCAAGGTCATCCTGAAAACTGAAAAGCATGACCAAAAAAATAAATTAATATACAATAAATACAAATCAGTGTCTTTTTACTGAAGGCCTAACAGTTTGCGCTAGTATCTGTGTTTTCTAAAAGGTCCAAATGTGGTTCTAATGTACACTTAGGGGTCTGTGCGTATGTTTTTCAAAGTGTTGGCAAAAGTTATTGTATAGCTCAATTTTTATATTACACTGCATGGTATACATTTTCCTTATTCAGCAAATTCTCTGTTTTGGATAAAACAAGTCCTTTTTGAAATATGATGAACGGTGATATGATAAAATAATATTTTAAATTCACATGCTCACATAGCATTTTTAAGTAGGGCATAATTTTTAGAATTTCTTTCATTGAAGTGAAAGTCATTTTGAATGTCTCTTTTTTTTGTTTGTTAGGGGAAAGAAACAGGTCTTTGAGATGAGACAGTGAAGTTTAAAGTTCTGATAATTTAGAAATCTTTAGAGGTAACCTAATTAAGTTTTAAACCATTATCACAAAATCTCCTACTTCACAAAATTTTTACAGGTTTGAAGATAGTCTCCTTGTAGGATCCCATCAGAAACGTATACCTGTGGCGGATTCATTTTGATATTTGGCAAAGCTAATACAATTATGTAAAGTTTAAAAATAAAATAAAATTGAAAAAAAAATTATTATATAAAAAAAAAAAAGAAAGAGATTCTTTTGCTATTAAAAGTTCTATCTACTTTTACCTACTAACTAAGAGGACCCTAATGTTTCCCTCAGCTTAACCAAACTTTAGACAGGATTCTTTTTTTTTGCCTCTATGCCACTGATCTACCTCTTCTTAGAGCATTTATTTTAGAAAGCATGTAACTGCAAATTCTGTCTCTACTCTTTTGAAATATAAATCATTCTAAAATCCTTTTGCCAGTTTTACTACCCAGGACTGTCTTTCTCAAGTACCTGGAGGCCATCCTTTTGAAATGTCATCATTAAGCTTCCTTCTTTCAGTTTCTGGAAGGTCAGGAGCTTAACATATGTGGGCACCTTGCCTCATGTTGCAACACTACCTCTTATTATACAGATATGAGAGTGTTTACCATTTCTTTGGAGGAAGCCCAATTAGCAAACATTGATGGCCTATGAGTCCCCCCACCCTGTCTTCTAGAATCAATCCCACCCTTATTTCAGAGGAGTTGAATTCAGACTGAGTTCTGGCTCTGCCAGCCTATTGCAGTTGTCTTGAATAAAATCTTCCTTGACTGCTCAACTTTGTCCAGTATAATTTTCCTTGTGATATCAATCTTAACATTAAAGTTTCAGACTGACTTTAAGAAATGATCTGTTTCCCAGCTTTTGTTACAGAGAAATTATTTGTTCTCTAATCTCTTAGCAACCATTCTACCTAATACCCAAGAGAATCTTTCTTGTTTAATTGAATTGTTGTTAAGTCTCACCAAACTGCATGTTTATAGCACCTATGCATTGAAGCTGATCAGAGGACTCTAGGTAAGTTGAGTGAGTATACACTATAGCACTTATTTAAATTGGGCTTTGAACTGTGAAAAGGAAAGTGGTTTTTTCAGACCTTGTGATGAGCTTTCCAATCATGAGTTCCCTTCTGGGATATAGTTAATCACAATCCTTTGTGTCAGATTTTCAGATGGGCTTGAATATTTTGTACTCATAAAGGTTCTACTTGGTGTTTTTATCTTTCCAACTGACATGAGGGAATAAACAAACAACAATTGGCTGACTAAGATATGTTAACCACATTTATTTTTGTCAGCCAGTGCTTTTCCTTTGTTAATGTTTATTTTGGACTATTATACTATAAGCCCATGAGGGAAAGGACCACATCTAATCTGTTTATCATTGTAAGCAATGTCTAATACAGTGCTAATTGTACACAGATAAAACAGTTATAGTGGCAACATGCAAAAATCAAAATTAGAAGTACTCAGACAAAAAGCACTATGTATTTAGTATATGTGAACTTTTTGAGAAGGATTTATGGGAGTTTAGTTCCACAAAAATAGCTAGAATGTTTGCTGCTTTACATTTAGAGACCAAATTCCTCAAGCTTTATAGGTTATAGGATTTTTAATTCTGTCCTAATAGTGATGACCAATTTTTTATAATTCTGTAAAGATGCAAGTAAACTAAAAGGTCTGTAGAATAAATTCTGTCTGCAGGATTTATATGATCACTGAATAAAGAATTATGATTTCTATTTGTTTCACTTTGTTGACTGTTAGAACGTTCTAGTTGTTTTAGAGTGTATTCTATCCAATGGAATCCCTTATTCTCCCCCAAATTCCACTACTGACACAATAAATTATTACAGTAATAATCACATAGCATTTATTGAAGGAGACTATATTTTAGCCACTATTTTAGACACTTAGTATTTGTCAACTAATTCAATCTTTGCAACAACCCTGTGAAGTAAGTACTATATTTAAGACTATTTTACAGCTGAGAAAACTGGGCCCAGTAATATCAAATACCATTTCAAAAGCATACAACATCCAAATAGCAGAGCCAAAATTCACAATTCTAATCCAGGTTTATCTAACTCTAAAATTTATTGTTTTTATCCTTTAATTTATCATGATTTAGGATATAATTTTTATCTTGTGAGAAAATGCTTAAGTAATATATATAACCTTAGATAAAATTAAAGTTCGATAAAACAGACCGAGAATAATATAGGCACAGTCATTTTTACTGTTCATACTTGTAAATGATACTTTCCTAGACCTTTAAAAATATCTTCCCAAGATTATTCCCCCCAAATTTCAACAATACAGCTCTTGCTGGGAGGTATTTGTATCTTATTCAATACTATGATTATTTATTGTAAAATAAAAAGCCAGGCTCTTCACTTATTATTTAACCTTCTTTATCTAATTTCTGTTTAGGAAACATTTAACAAGACACTACATTCAAATTATTTGACACAGTTGAGAATTCTATTAAGCATTCAGAGCTTTCAAAAAGAAAGTAAAGGTTATTTCATAACAATTTACCTATCAATTTTCTTAGATTCATTTAGCATCAGAAAAACATTTTGTTCGATTAATTTGTTGATCTTGATTTTTCTCTGCATTGTTTCACATTGGGAAAATGTCTTTTACTTCTAGATTCTTCAACACACACACTTAGAATCTGTCATTTTGGTGTGCCAGGAGGTTGCATTATGCCAATATGTTTATGGGTTACATAAGCAATATACAGGTATCAGAAATCAAACCTTTGAGAACCTCATTAAAATCGGCCTCCAAAGTCTGGGTTTCACTAGTGTCACCTCTTTCCCCATCCTCTAGCATCTCCCTCAATCATCCTCTGTACTCCTAACACAGCAGTCAGCTTTGAGTGTTCCCTTTTTAACTGCTACAGTGCAGCTCATCCCTGGCTGTACAATAAAATCATCTGGAGAATGTTTAAGATATACTGATGCCTGGCCTCCACCCCTAGAAGGTTGGTGACCCAAGGCATTTAACAGCTTTCCAGATAAATCTAAAAGGTAACCAGGATTGAGAACCTCTGGACTTCAACCTGAGCAGGTCCTTTATTTGATTTACTTATGGTGCTTACCCAAACACTTTTTTTGGAGAAAACCTTGTGTTGCCTAAAGAAATATGTTTCAGAACCACTGCAGAGTTGAATATGCCTTCCTTATGACAACATGGAAAGAACTGATCTAAGATACTTTGAAAATATGGTACTAAATTCTATGTACATCCCACCTTTAAGGATCTCTGAGAAAAGAGGACATGTCTTATTCACTCTCAATCCCAATTTTGTCTTTGTAAAATGGGAATTCTTTTAAAAAGATGTTGTGATGACTAAAGAAAACAATCCCATATAAAGTATCCAAGGCTTTGTGGGGATCAATAAGTATGTATTTAAAGGTAGAGAATGAATATTTAACCTAGGTGTAAATAAAGATTATGATTCACTCTATTAATACAAATAATGCATGCTTGTCATAAACAATATTTCTATTAACTTTATTTCTATAGTTCAGGATACTAAACTAGAAAAGCTTATTCTGTGCATATTCTCCATTGGAAAAAATTAGACAGCTTCAACAGGCTTCCTAGGTGGTGCAGTGGTAAAGAATATGCCTGCCAATGCAGGAGGTACAAAACTTGCAGGTTCATTCCCTGAGTTGGAAAGACCCTCTGAGTAGGAAATGGCAACCCACTCCACTATTCTTGCTTGGAAAAGTTTCATGAACAGAGGAACCTGCTGAGCAGACATAACTGAGTGACTGAGCACACACATAGAGCTCCAACAAAGCCGATGTGCCGATCATTACAGCTGCCCTCCAGTCCTCCACCCCCAATAAATAGATGCCTTCCTTATCCTCCTGGATGTGAGAGTTGGACTGTAAAGAAAGCTGAGTGCTGAAGAATTGATGCTTTTGAACTGTGGTGTTGGAGAAGACTCTTGAGAGTCTCTTGGATTGTAAGGAGATCCAACCAGTCCATTCTAAAGGAGATCAGTCCTGGGTGTTCTTTGGAAAGAATGATGCTAAAGCTGAAACTCCAGTACTTTGGCCACCTCATGCAAAGAGTTGACTCATTGGAAAAGACTCTGATGCTGGGACGGATTGGGGGCAGGAGGAGAAGGGGATGACAGAGGATGAGATGGCTGGATGGCATCACCGACTCAATGGGCATAAGTTTGATTGAACTCCGGGAGTTGGTGATGGACAGGGAGGCCTGGCATGCTGCGATTCATGGGGTCGCAAAGAGTCAGACACGACTGAGCCACTGAACTGAACTGAACTGAACTCATCCTCCTTAGATTCTAACATCTTGTTCCAGGCAATCCACCCCTCTTCACTGTGCTCTGGTATGATGGCATGAGCTGGCATCTTCTTATACAGATGCTCTACAATGTTTAGACAAAGGAAGAAGAAAGAGGTTCAGTTTCTTTTTAAATATTATTTGTTAGTAAGTTTCTGTCACAAGTGAAATTATATTTATATATTTACTTACTCTTGGAAAATTATATTTACTGGAAAATATTTTTTTTTAAAAACGTATACAAAGCTAAGATCAAGAATATATCTTTTCAGTCTGGTGTAGAGAATGTAAAGATGAAATTGGAACAGCTTGTAAAAATAACAACAAGTAATAAATGTTGAACATGATATAATTATGAACACTACCATTTTGAACAACCAGCAATTCAGTAATTGATTCATTTTTATTTTGTCCAAATTGTATACCTAAGGGAATGTTCATCTAAATTATATCACTTCCTGAGATTTAAGTAGCTGGTAATATAACCAGTAATGCTGAAGAAGCTGAAGTTGAATGGTTCTATCAAGACCTACAAGACCTTCTAGAACTAACACCCAAAAAACATGTCCTTTTCATTATAGGGGGCTGGAACATAAAAGTAGGAAGTCAAGAAATACCTGGAGTAGCAGACAAATTTGGCCTTGGAGTACAGAATGAAGCAGGGCAAATGCTAATAGAGTTTTTCCAGGAGAACACAATGTCATAGCAAACATTCTCTTCCAACAACGCAAGAGAAGACTCCACACATGGACATCACCAGATGGTCAATATAAAAATCATATTGATTATATTATTTGAAGCCAAAGATGGAGAAGCTCTATACAGTCAGCAAAAATAAGACCAGGAGATGACTATGGCTCACATCATGAACACCTTATTGCCAAATTCAGACTTAAATTGAAGAAAGTAGGGAAAACCCCTAGACCATTCAGGTATGACCTGGATCAAATCCCTTATGATTACACAGTGAAAGTGAAAAATAGATTTAAGGGATTCTATCTGATAGAGTTCCTGAATAACTATGGATGGAGGTTTGTGACATTGTACAGGAGGCAGGGATCAAAATAATGCCCAAGAAAAAGAAATGCAAAAATGCAAACTGTCTGTCTGAGGAGGCCTTACAAATAGCTATGAAAAGAAGAGAAGTGAAAGGCAAAGGAGAAAAGGATAGATATACTGATCTGAATGCAGAGTTCCAAAGAATAGCAGGGAGAGATAAGAAAGCCTTCCTCAGTGATCAGTGCAAAGAAATGAGGAAAACAATAGAATGGGAAAGACTAGAGATCTCTTCAAGAAAATTAGAGACACCAAGGGAACATTTTATGCAGAAGATGGGCAGAATAAAGAACAGAAATGGTATGGACCTAACAGAAGCAGAAGATACCAACAAGAGGTGGCAAGAATACACAGAGGAACTATACAAAAAAGATCTTCATGACCCAGATAATCACAATGCTGTGATCACTCACCTAGAACCAGACATCCTGGAATGTGAAGTCAAGTGGACCTTAGGAAGCATCACTATGAACAAAGCTAGTGGAGGTGATGGAATTCAGTTGAGCTATTTCAAATCCTAAAAGATGATGCTGTGAAAGTGCTACACTCAATATGCAAGCAAATTTGGAAAACTCATCAGTGGCCACAGGACTGGAAAAGGTCAGCTTTCATTCTAATCCCAAAGAAAGGCAATGCCAAAGAATGCCCAAACTACCGCACAATTGCACTCGTCTCATACACTAGCAAAATAACACTCAAAATTCTCCAAGCTAGACTTCAACAGTATGTGAACAGTGAACTTCCAGATGTTCAAGCTGGATTTAGAAAAGGCAGAGGAACCAGAGATCAAATTGTCAACATTTGTTGGATCATCAAAAAAGGAAGAGAGTTCCAAAAAAATATCTACTTCTGTTTATGAACTAGTCCAAAGCCCTTGACTGTGTGGATTACAACAAACTGTGGAAATTCTTTAAGAGATAGGAATATCAGACCACCTGACCTGCCTCCTGAGAAATCTGTATGCAGGTCAAGATGTAACAGTTAGAACCACACATGGAAAAACAGACTGGTTCCAAATCAGGAAAGGAGTACGTCAAGGCTGCATATTGTCACCCTGCTTATTTAACTTATATGCAGAGTACATCATGAGAAATGCTGGGCTGTATGAAGCACAGATGGAATCAAGATTTCCCGGAGAGATATCAATAACCTCAGATATGCAAATGACCACCCTTATGGCAGAAAGTGAAGAAGAACTAAAGAGCCTCTTTTTTTTTTTTTTTCAGATAAAATAGACTTTATTTTTTTTAATTTTATTTTATTTTTAAACTTTACATAACTGTATTAGTTTTGCCAAATATCAAAATGAATCCGCCAAGAGCCTCTTGATGAAAGTGAAAGAGGAGAGTGAAAAATTTGGCTTAAAACTCAACATTCAAAAACTGAGATCATGGCATCTGGTCCCATCACTTCATGGCATATAGTTGGGGAAATGATGGAAACAGTCACAGACTATTTTTGTGGGCTCCCAAATCACTGCAGATGGTGACTGCAGCCATGAAATTAAAAGATGCTTGCTCCTTGGAAGAAAAGCTATGACCAACCTAGACAGCATATTAAAAATCAGAGTCATTACTTTGCCAACAAAGGTCCATATAGTCAAAGCTATGGTTTTCCCAGTATTCATCATATACAGATCTGAGAGTTGGACTCTAAAGAAAGCTGAACACCGAAGAATTGATGCTTTTGAACTGTTTTGTTGGAGAAGACTCTTGAGAGTCCCTTGGACTGCAAGGAGATCCAACCAGTCCATCCTAAAGGAAATCAATCCTGAATATTCATTGGAAGGACTGAAATTCCAATTCTTTGGCCACCTAATGTGAAGAATTGATCCATTGTAAAAGACCCTGATGCTGGGAAAGATTGAGGGCAGGAAGAGAGGGAGCAACAGAAGATGAGATGTTTGGATGGCATCACCAACTTGATGGACATAGGTTTGAGTAAGTTCTGGGAGTTTATGATAGACAGAGAAGCCTAGTATGCTGCAGTTCATGCAGTCGCAAAGAATCGGACATGACTGAGCCACTGAACTGAACTGAATATCAAAATATGAAATTAAGTATTTTGGCTCAAGGCAGCATCCAAATACTAAATCAAATCAGACTCCAAATGACTGAGGAAATTTTCTCTTCAAAGCTCAAACTTTATGTAAAATTTTAGAGAGTATAATGTGTCTGGAATTCAGATAAAATCCTAAATAATTTGATTTACAAAAAGCTTTCCATGATACTATACCCATTAGAGAAAGACATGAATCAGGCACTCAACTGACAAGAATGTAAAATGGCATCAACATGAAAGTCCAACTCTACAGTTGTAAATGTAGAGCTTCACCAGGTAATTCATACATCACATTTCTCGACTCTATAGTCACTTGTTTGCCCTGAGCACACACCAAAGTAAAACTACTTTAAAGCATTAAACCAACATATCCGATCTTCCCAATTTCCTTCTTCCCCACCATCATCTCTAATGGACACGGCTCTATTCTGCCCTTTATATACAGGCACTAGTCTCAAGGCTTTCCCATTCCTTAATTCTGAATTTCCTTCACTTCAATTATTACAACAAGATATTTAGCATTGCCCCAGCCTTCAAACTTATTTGCCAAAATTCAAGATAGTACTCAGCAAAAAAGCCTGATGCTACCGGGAATCATCTCTTAAAATTCAATAATGGTTGTAAATGAAAATTTCCCCCCTGTCACACATGTACCATGAATGACCGGGTATAATGTTACATGCCTATGCTACTAGCTACTCAAGAGGCAGAAACTGCAAGATTGCTGAGCTCCAGGATTTTGGCCTGCAATGTGCTCATACTAAATTTAGCAACATTATGCCATGGAGACATAAAGAGATTTTTCATCTAGCAGAGGAAAAAAGGCTCAGAAAGATAGTTTAGCTCAACCATGGCAACCTGAATGCACAATATTTTTAAATTCACTTGTTTAAAAATAATAATTCATTTTCAATCTACATGCTAAATGACTTTTTCATTTTATATTGCTTATTTTGGGAATTTATATGCTACCAATATACTAATAAAATAGAATGTTAAATTTGAATTGCATACATTTTAGTTTATATTATAATTGATATTTTATAACTTATTTATAATTTCCTGTATTTGATTTATACTATATTTTAAATTTATGCATCTGTGCATCATAGATTATAAATCATGTATATTTATATTTTATATTTGCTTTATAATACATACAAGTCTTTGAATTGTTTATATATTTAGTTTCAACTGCTTTTTATTAGTATATATTGGGTAATTTTTAATCAAATACTAGTATTAATATTGGTATTTTGATATTATGAAAATAAATACACATACACATATCCTTGTCATTCTGTGCCCGTATTACAATTCACCAGAGGAATAAATACTCCAGGAAGGAAACAGAGCAAAACTTATGTGCTAATTAAAACACAAATGTTTAGGATGAGTATTAAAAAAATGAGTTTTTCAGTCTTATTTTTTTTCCTGATGTCAGATGCCTCTTTAAGTTTATATGTAGAAAAATCCAAGATATCTGCAACTACCTAATAATTCCTACAAACAACAAACAATAGTCAATGCCAGGTTTTATCCACCTTTTTTTTCATATAGTAAAAGAATATAGAAAAGATTGCAGTTCAAATTGAACTTGTATATGTTGTCAACAGAAAAAGAAATCTTTAAGGAAAAGATTTGGATAATGATAGAGATATCAAGCTGCAACACTCAAATCTGTCAGAATAATCTAATTCATTTAGCAGAACCAATAAAGCAGGAAGATTTCTTAAAAAGAAAGATTGACTTAGATACAGAAAGATAATACAATAAAACAGGGGAGTCCTTAAATTGATTGAGCTTAGGTTCACTGACATTTCTATTTTACTTTAATAATGACCACAGAGTACATGCATATCATAATAGCATTACTTATTAATGCTATATTGTCAATATTAATAATGAACACCCTTATTTTACAAGGTATGGTTCAAAATGTAAAAGATAACATATGATTCCTAAAAAATAAACATATTAAAGATGACAAATTAGGAGAGTGATGTTTGTCATTTATCACTTCACATAAGAGTGTATATTTCCAACATCTAAATTAAGTTGACAAACATAATAGTTCAGGAAATGCCTGCATAGTTAATTGAATGATTATGATATATAAAATACCAATAATAAACAATGATATTAATGCCTGACATTCACTGAGTGCTTTGTATGTGTCAGTACGGCACTATGCATTTCCCATAATACCATTGTTATAATCCTAAGGTACTATTATTATCCTGGAATGTGAAGTCAAGTGAGCCTTAAGAAGCATCCCTACGAACAAAGCTAGTGGAGGTGATGGAATTCCAGTGGAGCTCTTTCAAATCCTGAAAGATGATGCTGTGAAAGTGTTGCACTCAGTATGCCAGCACATTTAGAAAACTCAGCAGTGGCCACAGGACTGGAAAAGGTCAGTTTTTATTCCAATCCCAAAGAAAGGCAATGCCAAAGAATGCTCAAACTACTGCACAATTGCACTCATCTCACATGCTAGTAAAGTAATGCTTAAAATTCTCCAAGCCAGGCTTCAGCAATATGTGAACCGTGAACTTCCAATATTCAAGCTTGTTTTAGAAAAGGCAGAGGAACCAGAGATCAAATTGCCAACATCTGCTGGATCATCAAAAAAGCAAGAGAGTTCCAGAAAAACATCTATTTCTGCTTTATTGGCTATGCCAAAGCCTTTGACTGTGTGGATCACAATAAACTGTGGAAAATTCTTAAAGACATGAGCATACCAGACCACCTGACTTGCCTCTTGAGAAACCTGTATGCAGGTCAGGAAGCAACAGTTAGAACTGGACATGGAACAACAGACTGGTTCCAAATAGGAAAAGGACTACCTCAAGGCCATATATTGTCACCCTGCTTATTTAACTTATATGCAGAGTACATCATGAGAAACGCTGGGCTGGAGGAAGCATAAGCTGGAATCAAGATTTCCAGGAGGAATATCAATAACCTCAGATATGCAGATGACACCACCCTTATGGCAGAAAGTGAAGAGGAACTAAAAAGCCTCTTGATGAAAGTGAAAGAGGAGAGTGAAAAAGTTGGCTTAAAGCTCAACATTCAGAAAACGAAGATCATGGCATCCAGTCCCATCACTTCATAGCAAATAGATGGAGAAACAGTAGAAACAGTGGCTGACTTTATTTTTCTGGGCTCCAAAATCACTGCAGATGGTGACTGCAGCCATGAAATTAAAAGAGGCTTACTCCTTGGAAGGAAAGTTATGACCAACCTAGATAGCATATTCAAAAGCAGAGACATTACTTTGCCAGCAAAGGTCTGTCTAGTCACGGCTATGGTTTTTCCTGTGGTCATGTATGGATGTGAGAGTTGGACTATAAAGAAAGCTGAGCACTGAAGAACTGATGCTTTTGAACTGTGGTGTTGGAGAAGACTCTTGAGTCCCTTGGACTGCAAGGAGATCCAACCAGTCCATCCTAAAGGAGATCAGTCCTGGGTGTTCATTGGAAGGACTGATGTTGAAGCTGAAACTCCAGTACTTTGGCCACCTGATGCAAAGAGCTGACTCATTTGAAAAGACCCTGATGCTGGGAAAGATTCAGGGCAGGAGGAGAAGGGGACGACAAAGGATGAGATGGTTGGATGGCGTCACCAACTCTATGGACATGGGTTTGGGTGGATTCTGGGAGTTGGTGATGGAGATGGAGGCCTGGAGTGCTGCAGTTCATGGGATCACAAAGAGTCGGACACAACTGAGCGACTGAACTGAACTATTTTTATCACCATATTATAGAGGAAGAAACTAAGACACAGTATTAAACATTGTCCATTGATTTAATAGCTTACTGTAACTGTGTGTAACTGAGTCAAAATGATTTGGCCACATTTTTCAATGATGCCTCATTAAAAAAAAAAAAAAAAAAAAAAACACAGACCTCAATAGACTATTCATGAAGTTTTGGATACAAAATATATATGAGATGCGACTTGTCACTAAATAAGAAAGAAAATAAATAAAAGAGAAATAACGAATACTCACTTTGGTAAGATGTGGTGCCTCTACCGATCAAGATTCAAAGTCACCCTGTCTCTTCTACTTTTTATTGCTATCTCAGCATCATTCTCTCGACATGGATTTGCACACAAGGTTAAAGGTCAAGCACCTGGAGATTACTGCTAAAATCTTTACTGCTGTATGACTGGAGTTGTGATCCTCAGTATAAGGTTATTGGATATACATATTTGGTGGGGAATGAGAGTAGACAGAGTATTCTTTACATTATAGATTTTTGTTTTGGGGAATTTAAAATTTTTCAAAGAATTTACTCCCATTCGCTGTTTGTGTAGCAGCCGCTCTAATAGTGCTCTAATTTCTGGACAGGAGATTGTGAGGTTTAATTTTCTCAATTCAGACTTATGACCAATGGTCTGATTTTTAGCCCCTTGCCTTATCACCTGGGATAGTATGGCAGGGAGAATTTCATGGAAGGGAATGATCGTTCCATATATAGATTTTATTTGACCATGGTGAGCCATGTGCAAGTCCCCACAGAAGAAAAAGAGAACTCTTTTATACAGAGGAAAGGCAAGTTGGGAGGGCTTTAGTAAACAGAGTCCTTGGATTATTATTGGCTGAGTCCTTCCCAGGAAAGAGGAGGGAGTCCTTCTTCTTGATGGGCTCTGCAATCTTTGAAGAGTGTGAGAGCTCCCTCTTCTGGTTTCCCGACTCTCTTGATGGAGGTTTCTGTTTATTAACTTTTTAGTTTATGATGTAAAAATAAAAAGGGAATTTCCAAGCTGGTTATGTTATTACTGCTCAGTATGAAATACTCAAGAGGGTAAATCTCCCACTGGCTAAAGCAAAGCAACACGCAGAGAATAGTACTCTTACCAGAGAATGCCCAGTATCAGAAGGACAAATTATTAATATATATACTGACATCAGGCCTGGAATGTCTTTGGGGTTGCCCATCCAATTATTTCCTGGAGTAGGAAATGGAAACCCACTCCAGTATTCTTGCCTGGAAAATTCTATGGGAAGAGGAGCATGGAGGGGTACAGTCTATGGGGTCGAAAAGAGTTGGACACAACTGAGCAACTGAGTATACACACATATCAAGTTATTTAATAAATTCCACCATATAGAGAGCATATTATAAAGCAGAAAGTCAGACCCGACTGAGCACACACGCACCCATTAAAAAGCCAGATATCACTTGGCTGACAATAGTTCATATAGTCAAAGCAATGGTTTTTCCAGTAGTCATGTAGGGATGTGAGCGTTGGACCATAAAAAAGGCTGATTCATGTCAAGGGTTGACAGAACAACAAAATTCTGTAAAGCAATTGTCCTTCAATTAAAAAGATAAATTAAAAAAAAAAAAGCTGAATGCCGAAGAAGTGATGCTTTCGAACTGTGGTGTTGGAGAAGACTCTTGAGAATCCCTTGGACAGCAAGGAGATCAAACCAGTCAATCCTAAAGGAAATCAGTCCTGTATATTCATTGGAAGGACTATTTCTGAAGCAGAAGCTCTAATACTCTGGCCACCTGATGTGAAGAATCGACTCATTGGAAAAGACTCTGATTCAGGTAAAGATCAAAAGCAAAATGAGAAGAGGACTGCAAAGGATGAGATGGTTAAATTGCATCACCAACTCAGTGAACATGAATTTGAGCAAACTCTGGAAGGTAACAGAGGACAGAGAAGCCTAGTGTGCTACAGTCCATGAGATCACAAAGAGTTGAACATGGCTTAACAATTGAACAATAACAATTATATAATACTGATTATGCATCTTAAAATATATATATATAATTTACTTTCAATGAAAGTCTTTTTTTCAATTATATAAATGTTCTTATAACATCATTCAAAATTTTTTTGCACATGTATTAGCATTTCTGGGATAGGTAGAAAGAGAAATAAAGATATCCCTATTTACATAAGTACACTAGAAAAGACATTTGTGAAAATATATATCATTGATACATAGATTACTTAGAAGTGCTTTAATATCCAGATAGTTGAGAATTTTCTAATTTCTTTTGTCATTTAAATCTAGCTTAGTTCTACTGTGTTGAGATAGCATTCTCTGAATCATTTCAATCCTTTGATATTTATTGAGGGCTGTCTTTATTAACTAGCATAGGATAATTTAGGTTAATAGTCCACATGTACTTGAACTTGTATTTGGTGACAAATTTCCATTAGGTCAAGTTTGTTAATTTTTTTTCAGATCTTTTATATTTTTACTGAATTTTGTTTCCTTCTTCTACTGGCTAATGAGATAGATATGTTAAGGTCTCCATATAACAATTTACTTCAGGTCAGATCAGTTGTGTCCAACTCTTTTGACGCCATGGACTGCAGCACACCAGGCTTCCCTGTCCTTCACTATTTCTCAGAGTTGTTTAAAGTCATGTCCATAGAGTCAGTGATGCCATCCAACCATCTCATCCTCTGACATACCCTTCTCCTTCTGTCTTCAGTCTTTCCCAGCATCGGGGTCTTTTCCAATGAGTCAAGTCTTCCCACCAGGTAGCCAAAGTATGGGAGTTTTGGCTTCAGCATTAGTCCTTCCAATGAATATTAAGGATTGATTTCCTTTAGGATTGAATAGTTTGGTCTCCTTGCAGTCCAAGGGACTCTCAAGAGTTTTCTCCAACACCACAGTTCAAAAGCATCAATTCTTCAGCACTCAGCTTTCTTTATGGTTCAACTCTCACATCCATACATGACTACTGGAAAAACCATAGCTTTGCCTATATGGACCTTTGTTGGCAAAGTAATGTCTCTGATTTTTAATATGCTGTCTAGGTTGGTCATAGCTTTTCTTCCAAGGAGCAAGCATCTTTTAATTTCATGGCTGCAGTCACTACCAGCAGTGATTTTGGAGCCCACGAAAATAATCTGTCACTGTTTCCATCATTTCCCCAACTATATGCCATGAAGTGATGGGACTGGATGTCATGATCTTCATTTTCTGAATGCTGAGTTTTAAGCCAGTTTTTCCACTCTCCTCTTTCACCTTTATCAAGAGTGTCTTTAGGTCCTCTTCACTGTCTGCTGTAAGGGTAGTGGCATCTGCAAATCTGAGGTTATTGATAATTCTCTCTGCAATCTTGATTCCACCTTGTGCTTCAACCAGCCCAGCATTTCTCATGATGTACTCTGCATATGAGTTAAATAAGCAGGGTGACAATATACAGCCTTGACCTACTCCTTTCCCAAATTGGAAAGTCTGTTGTTGCATGTGCAGTTCCAACTGTTGCTTCTTGACCTGCATAAAGAGTTCTCAAGAGGTAGGTCAGATGATCTTGTATTCCCATGTCTTTAAGAATTTTCCACAGTTTGTTGTGATCTACACAGTGAAAGGACTTAGCATAGTCAATGAAGCAGAAGTAGATGTTTTTCTGGATTTCTCTTGCTTTTTCTATGATCCAGTGGATGTTGGCAATTTGATGTCTGGTTCCTCTGCCTTTTCAAAATCCAGCTTGAACATATGGAAGTTCTCAGTTCATGTATTGTTGAAGACTAGCTTTGAGAATTTTGATCATTACTTTGCTAGCATATGAGATACATGCAATTGTGAGGTAGTTTGAACATTTAAAGCCTAGTATGATAAAAAGCAAAGGAGAAAAGGAAAGATATAAGCATCTGAATGCAGAGTTCCAAAGAATAGCAAGAAGTGGTAAGAAAGCCTTCCTCAGTGATCAATGCAAAGAAATAAAGGAAAACAGAATGGGAAAGACTAGAGATATCTTCAAGAAAATTAGAGATACCAAGGAAACATTTCATGCAAAGATGGGCTCGATAAAGGACAGAAATGGTATGGACCTAACAGAAGCAGACGATATTAAGAAGAGGTGGCAAGAATACACAGAAGAACTGTACAAAAAAGATCTTCATGACCCAGATAATCACGAAGGTGTGATCACTCACCTAGAGCCAGACATCCTGGAATGTGAAGTCAAGTGGGCCTTAGAAAGCATCACTACGAACAAAGCTAGTGGAGGTGATAGAATTCCAGTGGAGCTATTTCAAATCCTGAAAGATGATGCTGTGAAAGTGCTGCACTCAATATGCCAGCAAATTTGGAAAACTCAGCAGTGGCCACAGGACTGGAAAAGGTCAGTTTTCATTCCAATCCCAAAGAAAGGCAATACCAAAGAATGCTCAAACTACTGCTCAATTGCACTCATCTCACATGCTAGTAAAGTAATGCTTAAAATTCTCCAAGCCAAGCTTCAGCAATACGTAAACCGTGAACTTCCTTATGTTCAAGCTGGTTTTAGAAAAGGCAGAGGAACCAGGGATCAAATTGCCAACATCTGCTGGATCATGGAAAAAGCAAGAGAGTTCCAGAAAAACATCTATTTCTGCTTTATTGACTATGCCAAAGACTTTGACTGTATGGATCACAATAAACTGTGGAAAATTCTGAAAGAGATGGGAATACCAGACAACCTGACCTGCCTCTTGAGAAATCTGTATGCAGGTCAGGAAGCAACAGTTAGAACTGGACATGGAACAACAGACTGGTTCCAAATAGGAAAAGGAGTACATCAAGGCTGTATATTGTCACCCTGTTTATTTAACTTATATGCAGAGTACATCATGAGAAACGCTGGACTGGAAGAAACACAAGCTGGAATCAAGATTGCCGGGAGAAATATTAATAACTTCAGATATGCAGATGAAACCACCCTTATGGCAGAAAGTGAAGAGGAACTCAAAAGCCTCTTGATGAAAGTGAAAGAGGAGAGTGAAAAAGTTGGCTTCAAGCTCAACATTCAGAAAACAAAGATCATGGCATCTGGTCCCACCACTTCATGGGAAATAGATGATGAAAAAGTGGAAACAGTGTCAGACTTTATTTTTGGGGGCTCCAAAATCACTGCAGATAGTGACTGCAGCCATGAAATTAAAAGAGGCTTACTCCTTGGAAGGAAAGTTATGACCAACCTAGATAGCATATTCAAAAGCAGAGACATTACTTTGCCAGCAAAGGTCCGTCTAGTCAAGGCTATGGTTTTTCCTGTGGTCGTGTATGGATGTGAGAGTTGGACTGTGAAGAAGGCTGAGCGCCGAAGACTTGATGCTTTTGAACTGTGGTGTTGGAGAAGACTCTTGAGAGTCCCTTGGACTGCAAGGAGATCCAACCAGTCCTTTCTGAAGATCAGCCCTGGGCTTTCTCTGGAAGGAATGATGCTAAAGCTGAAACTCCAGTACTTTGGCCACCTCATGTGAAGAGTTGACTCATTGGAAAAGACTCTGATGCTGGGAGGGATTGGGGGCAGGAGGAGAAGGGGACGACAGAGGATGAGATGGCTGGATGGCATCACTGACTCGATGGACGTGAGTCTGAGTGAACTCCGGGAGTTGGTGATGGACAGGGAGGCCTGGCGTGCTGCAATCCATGGGGTTGCAAAGAGTCGGACATGACTGAGCGACTGAACTGAAGTGAATGATATTAAAATAACTACATTAACTTTATTTGGTTAAGGTACAAGTACTGTATGCATAGTACATCTTTTTGTATCCTTCTTCCTGTTATCAAGCTTTCTATATTCTTGTATAAAATGTGTGCTTCTAGTATAAAATATATAACTGGCTTATTTGGTTGCATAACTTGTCAATATTAGTATTTTGCTTATACTTAATCCTTTACATGTCATATTATTATTCGTATGCTTTGTTTTATCTCACCATGTCACCTTTTTGTTTCTATTTGATGAATCTATTTAAAGCTACTCTTTTTAATTTCTTGCATTTTTGTATACATATTTCTATTAGCTTGTGTCAAACAAAAAAATTCAGAAGGTCATAAATAAAACTTTATTTGAAGTCCTAAAAATTTCAATTTGGGAAACAGATTTGGGTAAAAATGAGAGTGTTCTGGGAAAGAGAAATAGTCAGGGACTTAGAATAGGCAAAATCCATGAGGTTGTACTCTGACCCAGAAAGAAAAATTTTGTCCTTAAGGTATGGCTGTCTTGGGTTGTTTTATGGTGTGTGCATGCTCAGTCACTCAGTTTAGTCCAACTCTTTGCAATCCCATAGATTGTAGCCTGCCAGGCTTCTCTGTCCATGGAATTCTCCAGGCAAGAATACTGGAGTGGGTTGCCATTTTCAATTCCAGGGTATCTTCCTGACCCAGGAATCAAACCCATATCTCTGAGTCTCCTGCACTGTCAGGCAGATTCTTTGCCACTGCAACTTCTGGGAAACTCACAAATTTGCATTATTGCCCTCTCTCAGCACCAAGCTTCAGTTGAGGTGTCTTTCTTTTCAATTCATCGTACGCAAGAATTTTGCTGAGTTTAGTGTAACATCTGGCAGCAACAAAATTGTTTTCCTTCATCTATTTATAATGCGTCTTTCCATCCTCATCTTACTAGACATGATTTCTCTCACATCCCCATGTGTTTCAGCAGGATTCCTGAAATAAATTTGCATTTGATGCTTCTGAAGTCTGAAGTCAAGAGCATAGGAGGACCAACACTTACTGTGTTGTCTTTGCTCGGCTTTCAAATACCCCAGCCTTGCATGTCTGCCATATCTTTTTCTGTATAAATATATTGAACATAAGCTCAAATAATAGCATCATTCCCAGAATATCTCTGATACTTTGAAACAGATCCAATAATTTGGAGTCATCCAAATCACTCTCTGAGATTACCTGTCTTCAGATTTCACTGGACACAAAACACAACTTCCAGACTAATAACAGCTAATCACCACTGTACTAAAAATTCATCCTGAGAAATTAAAACTGGTACATAGAAGTATACTGGTAGGTATAAGTTTCCTTTTCATGTCAGTCTATAATGTCCTTCAATATTTTATTTTCCCAACTTTATCTGATCAGACATTCATCTAAAGAAATCTCTTTCTCCAATTTAATCAATTTACATTATTTTCATTCTTCCACTGCTCCTGTTTCAGTGGTAACCATTCCAGTTTCTTCTTGATTTCATGGATAAACTTGATTCTAGAAGACAGACCATTACATGTATAAGCCTTGTTAATTGTTTCTTTTACCTTTGGATTTGTGATAATTTGTGTCAGTAAGTTATATACTTTTGTCACTATAAGAAGCCCCATTCTTCGTTTTCATTTGTTTCTTAATAATATCTACCTTTTTATGAGCAATGCTATGAGGTGAATTTCTGAAATGCTAAGAGCTTTTATAACTTAACAAATCCAAAATGTCTGATGTCTTTTAGTGGCAAGTGACACTAGAGATTATGAACAAAATATAGGAATCAGACCCTAAAGACAGGTTAGGAAAAAAAAAAAAAAAAACAGAATAGGGAAAGGACTTAGAACAGCTAATCTATAGTGCCTGCTGACATCTGACACTGATAAGTCCCTTTTGGACTTGATTAAGTCACATAGTGAAACAGAAAATAATTTTTATTGGAGATTCCTTTGGCTCAGATCAAGTTTTTCTAAGCCTAAGCGATGACCTTTCCTTTAAACTGGTAATGCTCATTACAGCTCTTTCCACTTGGGAAAAGCTGTGCTCCAATGACAACCTATGACCTAAAGCCTGGGTGTAGCTAAACAGCCTGCATATTGATGAGGCTGGTGCTTTTGCTGAAGGCTTTGTTGTTGTTTAGTTGTAAGTCTTCTCTGATGCTTTTGCCACTGCATGGACTATAGCCCGCCAGTCTCCTCTGTCCATGGAATTTCCCAGATAAGAATACTGGAGTGGGTTGCCATGCCTTCCCTCCAGGGAATCTCCCCAACCCAGGAATCAAACCTGCATCTCCTGCATTGGCAGGCAGATTCTTTACCACTAACCCACCAGGGAAGCCCATTGTTGATGGCTTTAGGTATATAAATCCAGGTGGGGGGAAACTGCTATACATATACTGAAGAGCCTCACCAGGATGGAAATTCCATATGTCCTTCCTTTACAAAGGTATCATCAAAGTCTAAAGTTTCCTGCCTGGCCAGAAGCTTCAGTATGCATATATTTTTATGAACTTCCAATTTTACTAATTGACCATATCTCAAGAGTTCAACTGATACACAAGATTTTGGAGTTTAAAGTGTTAGGGAACCATTGACCAAAACCACTTGCCTTGGCCAGGCACAATGATAACTGCTTGCATGAGTCACCTCACAATAAGGTGTCAATAAGGAAGGTGATGCTGCTGCAGAAAATTAACAGGGAGAATTCAGGAGGGGCTTAAAGGAGGAGGGAGGAGAAAATGTGTCTTTCCAACCTCCCAGAAACCCTGAACCTGGAGGGCACCACCAAGAAGAATCCTGAATCAGACAGCAGATGGGCCAAACAAGATGATTGGCCAGAAACAACCTGGAAACTAACCCCATTACCATAAAACCTGAGGCGGCAAGCCACATGGCAGACTGGTTCTCCTGGGTCCCCTTACCCTTCTTAATGAAGTCTTTTGCTTTGGCTGTACTTGTGTCTCCTTGGGCAATTCTTTTCTGAGTGTTAGACAAGAGTTCACTCGCAGATCCTGGAAGAGGTCCCCCTTCCTGCAACAAAAGTGAACAATCCAAATCAGTGCTGTTCCATATATGACTTCTGAACAAACTGATACATCAAATAAATGACTGGAGAAGTGGGAGATAAAAATATCACCTTTATCTTATTGAAGAAATTTGGTTCAAAGAAAATACAGCTTATAACCACAGGTAAAAGAGCCCCTAATCCTGACTGCCAAAGTTAAATGTTTATCTGCCAGCCACAGAAGGTTATGGGAAACAAAGTCATCTCTTTCAAGAGGAGATTCCTTTTACAATCACAGCACGGAGCAGTAGAACACACTTTCAGAGCTGTGTTTGGCTCATTAAAAAGGAAGGAGTTAGGAATGAGGATTACATATCCAGGTCCTTATCATACTTTATCATCTGCCATAAGCTTCAGTGACCCAGAGTGAAAATCCCAGACCTAAGGTTTGATGTTAAATCCATCCATACACATGGTAAAGTAGCTACACTCTACAACATAGGCTGCAGCAAACTACCAAGGTCAAATTGGAACATTCTCAATGCTTAAAACAACATGTTCTAGTTTTCATTTGCATGAAACATGTGGTTTTAAGCACTGGGAACATTGTTTTATCATAAATCATATAGTTGATTCAGTTCATTGTACAGCAATAACTAACGCATTGCAAAGCAATTATATTAAAAACAAACAAACACATGTTCTGACCACTGAAACCTCATCTCTACATGTTATCTTTCTACTATCACCATTATTGCTAACAAAGCTGGTTTTGAAGATTAGGCTGAGGAGAGAACCAATATCACGTTTGCTGCTGCTGCTGAGTCACTTCAGTCGTGTCCGACTCTGTGCGACCCCATAGACGGCAGCCCAGCAGGCTCCCCCATCCCTGGGATTCTCCAGGCAAGAACACTGGAGTGGGTTGCCATTTCCTTCTCCAATGCATGAAAGTGAAAAGTGAAAGTGAAGTTACTCAGTCGTGTCCGACCCTCAGCGACCCCATGGACTGCAGCCTACCAGGCTCTTCCGTCCATGGGATTTTCCAGGCAAGAGTACTGGAGTGGGGTGCCATTGCCTTCTCCGAATATCATGTTTACTATTATAAAATCCAGAATAAGCTCAGTGTATCTACTCAGACTGGCCTTGCCAAACCCAGAGGACAGACCTGTCCTGTGACCCACACTACCTCTAGGAGTGGGGCACATGCTTTCCTGGCAAGCCAGTTCCCCAGAGGAATCAGGAGGAACTGAGTTGAGAAGGCACCATTTATTCTGCCCAGATTTATTGATCAAATTATCCCCACCTGTCTAGAGAAAGTGAATGAAGGGAAAGGGAAAACCTAAATTGTTTAGAAAAATCTCTTCATGAAAGTCAGAATTAAGGAAGATACATTTACTAGTCACAAGACTCCATTTTGTTCAAATTCATTGGTATAAATTGTTTCATACTTTTGTCTTAGGTAAGTTTCTGGAAGGAAAAGCATTTTATTTAGTGATGAAGCACAACATAGTGGTTTAGCAAAAGGGCCCTAGGACTCACTGCCCCAAGTTAATTCCTGACTTGTTGTGTGGCCTTGGTCAGATCTGTGTCCTTGGGCAACAGTAAACTGAGACTAGTAATAGTCTCTACTCTGTTAGGTGAGTGCAGATTAAATTAGTTAATACGTGTGAATTACAAATAGTTTTTGTTATCTGTACACTTTCTCTTAGCTTATTTATTTCTGTTGCTTTTGCTCAGTTTGACAAAAAAGTTTATCTGATCAGTTTTTCAAAAACTTTAGCTATTTTCAAAATTTTATTCTTTTTTGCCTCATTATGGCATGCTGTGCCTGCTCAGTAGTTCAGTTGTGTCTGACTCTTTGTGACCCCCATGAACTGTAACCCTCCAGGCTCCTCTGCTCATGAGATTTTCTAGGCAAGACTACTGGAGTGGGTTGCCATTCTTCCTTCAGGGGAACTTCCTGACCCAGTGATCCAACCCAGATCTGCTGCATTGCAGGCAGATTCTTACTTATGTTTTTATATGACTTTTCTTAAATTTATATATTGAATGATTATTATCAATAATTTTCAATCTTTCAAAAATTTTCATTTCAAATACCTGCATTTAAGTTTGTAAATTTTCCTCTAAACTGCTATTTAGAGTCTTCCTAATGTTTTAATATCTCATATTTTCATTGCTATTTAAAGTATGTCTTAATTATTTTCTTAGGCTCCAAAATCACTATAGATGGTGACTGTAGCCATGAAATTAAAAGATGCTTGCTCCTTGGAAGAAAACCTATGACAAACCTAGACAGCATATTAAAAAGTAGAGACATCACTTTACCTAAAAAGATCCATATAGTCAAAGCTATGGTTTTTATCAGTAGTCATGTATGGATGTGAGAGTTGGACCATAAAGAAGGTTGAGCACTGAAGAATTGATGCTTTCAAATTGTGGTTCTGGAGAAGACTTTTGAGAGTCCCTTGGAGAGCAAGGAAATCAAACCAGTCAATCCTAAAGGAAATTAATCCTGAATACTCATTGGAAGGACTGATGCAGAAGCTGAAGCTCCAATACTTTGGCCACCTGATGGGAAGAGCCAACTCACTGGAAAAGATCCTAATGCTGGGAAAGTTTGAGGGCAGGAGGAGAAGGGAGCAACAGAGGATGAGATAGTTGGATGGCATCATCTATCAGTGGACATGAGTTTGAGCAAACTCCGAGAGACAATGAAGGACAGGAAAGCCTGGCGTCCTGCAGCCCATAGGGTCACAAAGAGTTCACGTCTGAACAAGTGAACAACAACAATTTAGCTCATTTTTTTTGATTCCTGAATTTCTTATAAAACTTATTTTTCATTTTAAATATGCGGAATTACTTTACTCTTTGGTTTCTCACTCTAAAGAATCATTTCCAGTTTTACTCTTAAGATCAGAGATGGAGGTATGATTCACATTGTATTCTAGGTATTGTGTTCTGTAAAATCAAATATCCATTTCTAAAAGAATGTAATTTTTGTAGTTATTTTTATCTATTAATAAGGTTATCTCCAATAGAGATTTATGAATATATCTATAAATATGTATGTACAATGTGCATTCTTACAGTCTCAAATGTGAGCATATCTAACCTATGCTGCTTACACTGCATATTTTTTACTCAAAATAACTAGATTTGCAGACAAAGCCACATGGTTTAAAAATATAATACAGAAAAAATATATAAAACAGCTTGTGAGCATATTTTAAAAGTAGGTATTAGAATGAATTTTCTATTATTTGTTTCAAAGTGAAAACAAAATAAAACATTTGCTAACCACAGATAGAAAAAGAGCTAAAAATAGGGCTATCTGAAATTGCTACTAGTATATTTCTATTTATTTCCTCAAATCATCATATTCAAGTACTTAACAAAAACAGATCTTTAATAAATATTGAGTATAAAGATATTTTAAAATTTTTCTATTATTAATATGTACAACCAATGAGGATATGAAAAACTGAACTTAAGTTTATGTTCTTATGAGAAAAATAAATACAAAATAAAAATGGAAAATTTAAGATTTTCATGTTGGTCATACTATCCTCATAGAAGTCTATAATCTTTAGAACTTTACTTTCCTTTTCATAAAATTGGATTAAACTCAGCTTCATTACCGAGAGGGCAGTGGCACCCCACTCCAGTACTCTTGCCTGCAAAGTCCCATGGACGGAGGAGCCTGGTGGGCTGCAGTCCATGGGGTTGCTAAGAGTCAGACACGACTGAGAGACTTCACTTTCACTTTTCACTTTCATGCATTGGAGAAGGAAATGGCAACCCACTCCAGTGTTCTTGCCTGGAGAATCCCAGGGACGAGGGAGCCTGCTGGGCTGCCGTCTATGGGGTCGCACAGAGTCGGACACGACTGAAGTGACTTAGCAGCAGCTTCATTGAGGTAGATGTAGGAATAAATGTACATAGACTGATAAATCCCTAATGATGAATACTGCTAAAGTGTAAATCTAATGAGTTTTAATACTTTATGTTTTTAATTCAAGTTTCTTTCCCAAGAAAATATATCATAAAATTATAATGAAAAATACATATTTCTCCAGAAATCTTTACATCACTTCAAGCATATTTTTGAAAGGGATTCCTTCAGGTTATCCTGGAGAAGAGAATGGCTACACACTCCAGTATTCTTGCCTGGAGAATTCCATGGATGGAGGAGCCTGATGGGCTACAGTCCAAAGGGTCACAAAGAGTCAGACATGACTGAATAACTAACACTCTTCAGGTTATATATTCATGAGAAAACCTGATTAAGGGACAAGCACTTTTTCACAATATGATATTGATGTGTTAATTTAGCAGAAAAACAAAACACATTAAATATGTAAAATGCACATAGAAACTCAAATTTCATTTGAGCTCAATCTGCAAAACCCATTCATATAATCTATCAGTTTGGGGATTTTTATTTCATTTTAAAGTGGTATATAAGACCTGATAGAGCATTTACTTCTGCACACCTTGGTTTCCTTCGCACCCTATTATGTGCATTGAGTTTTGCTAATGTCTCTGTTGTCCATTCCAGTAGGGCCTCTGTTGAACTCTTTTCTATCATATTTGCCCATTGTAATTCCCAACTCCCCTTAGATCACTGGTTGCTTAGCTTGTAAATTGTTTACCTCTTAATTACCAGAAATCACCTGAATCACCATTTGTTCCCAAGCCCCCTCTGATACTATAAAAGGTAGCTACAATTCCTTGCAGTTGTAACCTTTTCTAAATTATCCTTGCTGATGTCTTTGTTTGGGGTAAGAAATAATTTGTGACCCCATTCTGTATTCCACCTTAAAATGACCCATCTCTATTTGTTTTTTTGTAACATTGTTACCGTTTGTCTAAAGATAAATGAGTATCTCGGGCTTCCCAGGTGGCTCAGTGGTAAAGAACCTGGCTACCAATGAAGGAGACACAGGTTCAATCCCTGGGTCGGGAAGATCCCCTGGAGAAGGAAATGGCAACCCAGTCCAGTATTCTTGCCTAGAGAATTCCATGGACAGAGGAGCCTGGCAGGCTACTGTTCATGGGATCACAAGAGAGTCAACATGACTTAGTGACTAACCACCACCAGTATTCTTGCCTGGAGAATCCCATGGACAGAGGAGCCTGGCGGGTTACAGAGCATGGAGTCACAAAAGAGTTAGACATGACTTAGCAACTAAACAACAACAAATGAGTATCTTTCCTTCTTGCATACATAACCCACCCAGTGCTTATACTGTGGTACTCAAAGGGCAATGGTTGAGGACCAAGGCACTGTTCCACTTTGCAGGAAACAAGACTCCTCTGCAGAAGCAGTAGAAATCCTGGAGGTATAGAATGATCATGGGTCCTGACATCAAGGTTCTACCATATCTTCGTCTCTACTTTGAAACCTTCAATGCCCCCAAATCTACATTTGTACCATGAAGGTGATGTATTCTTACATCGGAGCAGTATTTAATCAGTAAAATAGTAAATACTCTAAACATTCCGAATAGGCTGGGCTTCGCAACTTAGTAAATGATGTACTTACAAAGTGCTCCATATTCTCATCAGTATTCTGGTATTGCCCATTTTTTTTTAACTGTAGCCATTCTAATAAGTATGTAGCAGTATCTTCAATTTTTTTCTCATGGACAAATCCCCAAATATTTCATAGTATATTCTCAATACAACTTTAAATTACAAAGATGGTTTCTTTTTCAATAGTTTTTCATTATAAGAGAGTTCCAGAAAAACATCTATTTCTTCTTTCTTGACTATGCCAAAGACTTTGACTGTGTGGATCACAATAAACTGTGGAAAATTCTGAAAGAGATGGGAATACCAGACCACCTGATCTGCTTCTTGAGAAACCTGTATGCAGGTCAGGAAGCAACAGTTCGAACTGGACATGGAACAACAGACTGGTTCCAAATAGGAAAAGGAGTTCGTCAAGGCTGTATATTGTCACCCTGTTTATTTAACTTATATGCAGAGTACATCATGAGAAACGCTGGACTGGAAGAAACACAAGCTGGAATCAAGATTGCCGGGAGAAATATCAATAACCTCAGGTATGCAGATGACACCACCCTTATGGCAGAAAGTGAAGAGGAACTCAAAAGCCTCTTGATGAAAGTGAAAGTGGAGAGTGAAAAAGTTGGCTTAAAGCTCAACATTCAGAAAACGAAGATCATGGCATCTGGTCCCACCACTTCATGGGGAAATAGATGGGGAAACAGTGGAAACAGTGTCAGACTTTATTTTTCTGGGCTCCAAAATCACTGCTGTTGGTGACTGCAGCCATGAAGTTAAAAGACACTTACTCCTTGGAAGGAAAGTTATGACCAACCTAGATAGCATGTTCAAAAGCAGAGACATTACTTTGCCAACAAAGGTTCATCTAGTCAAGGCTATGGTTTTTCCAGTGGTTATGTATGGATGTGAGAGTTGGACTGTGAAGAAGGCTGAGCGCTGAAGAATTGATGCTTTTGAACTGTGGTGTTGGAGAAGACTCTTGAGAGTCCCTTGGACTGCAAGGAGATCCAACCAGTCCATTCTGAAGGAGATGAGCCCTGGGATTTCTTTGGAAGGAATGATGCTAAAGCTGAAACTCCAGTACTTTGGCCACCTCATGCGAAGAGTTGACTCATTGGAAAAGACTCTGATGCTGGGAGGGATTGGGGGCAGGAGGAGAAGGGCACGACAGAGGATGAGATGGCTGGATGGCATCACTGACTCGATGGACGTGAGTCTGAGTGAACTCCGGGAGTTGGTGATGGACAGGGAGGCCTGGCGTGCTGCAATTTATGGGGTCGCAAAGAGTCGGACACGACTGAGTGACTGATCTGATCTGATAATCCATATATTTAAGAGACTGAGAAACTCAAATTAACCCTTATTTTTGCAGTCTAAAGAAGAACACTAAGAACAGTTGAAGTGTAGGAACACCATAAATATCTCATAGCATGGAAATGATTTTATTGATCTTTAGGAAATAACCAGAATTTACACCTACAAGATTTTCTTGGAATCACATTCACTTTGAGGTTTTATATAAATGACACATTTTCCTTTTAGAGAGAATAACCTAACAAACGCTAAATATCTTCTAAGTTTGTAATGACATGTCACCATGGACTTAATGCAAAGCAAATAAACTTATAATAAATTTGTTAACCTTTATTTTTTTATCCAGACACATAATGTTCTGTAAGATAAACTTTCAGATGAGTGTGTAATTTGATGATAGAAAATAGTTCTAAAGTCTCTTTGCTTCCCAAAGCATGTTTTAAAAAGGATGATTCAGAAACAAAAAAGATAAACTAAATTAAAATTAGGTGATAGGTGCATTAAGAAAATCATTTTATTGAAATAGTTACTATGACTCATATTCTGTGAAGGAGTTGGATGGATTTGAAACTCAAATTGCCTGCAAACAGCTATTGATGCTAAATGTTGGTAAAGGTCTCATCTGGTAAAACTTCACATGTGTAAAAAGATAAAGCTGTGTTCTGAAAAGAGATGAAGTGAAGGGCAATCAATACTCATTCTTTTGTTGTAGAGTTTGAGAGAAATATAGAAATAATTGAGCATGTGGAACTAAAATCCTCAACTGTTTTTTTGTCAATGAAAAAGGTGTCAAATTAAGAATAGTTTGGCCAGAGGTCCAGTCAGGATGTTTTAATACGTTTATTAAGAGAAGATGTAATTAGATTCCAAGACACGTAGATATATTTCATATGTTAAGGAAGCTAGTATTGAAGGAATTACTACTGTTGGGACTCAGGGATCTCTGGAGACAGGAAAAGTCATTTTAAATATCATTGGGCTAGTCACAGTGGCAAGATACTGGAGAAGAGGAAAACAATAAAAAACAGCAACAACAACTCTGTCAATTTAAAGATTTTCCCTCACCTTTTCAATCTCAGTTCTTCCCGTTAGATATCAAAAGAATAAATTCAGAAAAAAATTGAGCCAATAAGAATTTAGGCCTGCACTGGATTCTGATTTTTGGGAAAACATTTGATAACAATGAGCATGAGTGGTTTCTGCATGGGCAGTGGTACCCATGGTGATAGAGCAAAAAGTCTTTGGAGCTAAACTCCATAGGCCATTATTCAGGCTTCAGCACTCTGTATATGTGGCCCAGAAGGGATCATGTAATATCACAAATAGCCAAAAACCTGTTTTTTCATGTGAGATGAATGTGCCTCAGTTATCAGGCTGACACAAGAATGAAATGAGAGAACTGATATGAATTTCCTAGTGTATAGTAAGTGCTCAAGAAATATTAGCAGTTTGAATGTTGAAATTTATCACTTCGACAGATGCAAGACAGTCTGCCAGGCTGGATATTTTTCCAGTTCCATTTATGACTTTACTGACAGATTTATTGTATAATTCAAACAAATATATATGTACATACATATATATACACCATGCAATCTGGCAACCATAGTTATGTCAACATACCTATACTCAGCATTTTAAATTGGTGCAAATTATGAGGTATCATATGATCAAGAGAGGTTAAAATCAGTAACTACAGTCATCTGAATGTTCTGCTTATGCTGATTTTGCCTTGGTTTTGGAAAACTCATTATATCTGAACCTAAACCTATTGAAATATGAGATTAGGGTTTATCTTCCATATTGTTGACACTGTTTTAAGTTAGTTTTTCTTCAATTTGTTTCCTCTTTAAAAATCTTTTTATCACATATTAACTCTCCAAGTGTTCTCTGATGTCAGCACCTGATTTGGGGTAAAAGTGATATTATATTTGCCCATTAGATCTAGATCAACAAATGCAATAAACCTAAAATATTCTTTTTTATATAGAAAATGGACATTCAATAGATAGAAATATCTATCAATATCATTCAATAGATAGATGTGAAGATATCTTCACAATGTATCATACTTTTTGTCAACTTATAGACCTTTCTATCAGAGAAGGCAATGGCACCCTACTCCAGTACTCTTGCCTGGAAAATCCCATGGACGGAGGAGCCTGGTGGGCCGCAGTCCATGGGGTCGCTAAGAATCGGACAAGACTCAGCGACTTCGCTTTCACTTTTCACTTTCCTGCATTGGAGAAGGAAATGGCAACCCACTCCAGTGTTCTTGCCTGGAGAATCCCGGGGACGGGGCAGCCTCGTGGGCTGCCGTCTATGGGGTCGCACAGAGTCGGACACGACTGAAGCGACTTAGCAGCAGCAGCGGCAGCAGACCTTTCTATAATAACTTAGTCCACACCGTTGTATCAGTAAGCACAGTATTCCACATATAAATCAAGCATGATTTCTTGACAGAAAGATATTTGAGTTCTCAGGGTTCAACTTTAGAAAAATAAGTTATAGAAGACAATGTAAGTGGTTGCCAAGGGGTAAGGGGCAGAAGGAATGATTCGAGTTTGGGATTAGCAGATGCGAACTATTATTCATAGGATGGGTAGAAAACAAGGTCCTATTGTATAGAACAGGGAATGATATTAGTATCCTGTTATTAACCATGATGGAAAAGAAGATGAAAATGTATATAACAAAAAAAGCCCTAGAAGATTAGAATAAAACTACAAGGACCTCAGAGGAATGCTGTTTAATCTATTTTTATTTAAAATAAACTACAGACATTAATAATACTTTTAACTTAGTATTATTAAAATTAATCATATTTTAGAAGCATTTGGCAATATGTTTACATTTTGTCAACATACGTTAAAATGCACTTAACAAAATGAAACTAGGAAATCATTGTTTCGAGATGACTTAGTCACCACATTTTTCTTAATTATTTCATGTCTCATTTTTCTCTTCATGGTTCTGGAGCATCTAAAAGCAGATTCTGCTGCTTCCTTTTTATTTAGTGCCTCTTCTCCTCACAAAGTGCTTGACTTGTACTTCAAATTGACATTCTTATCACCAGTGCTCTACGTGAGCAATTAAAGATGATGTTTTTGACAGTTAATGATGGCTTTATGGCCTAAAACTAAGCAATTCCTGAATCTTACTCTACCAATCACCTTTAACCATCACTCTACCTCCCTTCTGGGCTTCCCAGCTGGCACTGGTGGTAAGGAACCCGCCTGCCAATGCAGGAGACAAAAGAGACTCAGGTTCAATTCCTGGGTAAGGAAGATACCTTGAAGGAGGGCATGGCAACCCACTCCATTATTCCTGCCTAGAGAATCCTATGGACAGAGGAGCCTAGCGGGGTACAGTCCATAGGGTCACAAGAGTCAGACACAACTGAAGCGATTTAGCACGCATGTACTACCTCCCTTCAGCCCCACCATCAGTGCAAGAATCTAAAGTAGCTATTTACAAAAATGAGTTGCTGAACAGGAATCAAAGCACCACTTTCAATAGCTACTAAAGTTTTGGAAACTTCAGTGTATACTTCTAGGTTGGGGGTGTAGGTGGCTCTTGGGTAAGGATCAAGTAAGACTTTCTATTTACTCATTTACTCAAATTTAATTCTTGGACCCATCACAGTCTGGCTTACTTATGGAGAGAAAGAGAAATATAGACAACTAATATGCATAGAAATTTCTTGAGAAACTACTTCCTTGGAAAAGGGTGGGCTAGAAGTGAAATAAGAGAAGCAAGTTACAATTCATTTTCTAACTGATGGCAGACCTTATCTATCTCTGCTCACTGCATGGATGAAGAATGAGCAATGTGGACAACACTTGAACACTGACCTTTGAACACAGGAATCCCACCACTTACCTTCATAGCTCCATCAGTATTTGATTTTCTGCTCAATCAAATTGGAAATGTGTTTTCTCTTGAAAGTGATTTAAGAAGGAAACACCAAACTTCCTAGAGGCAAGAAGGGTAATAAAGACTGTTTCTTTGTAAATTGTATTAGGACTATTGTTACTGTTTATGAATTAAGGGCAATGTCTTCCTTACCTCCATATATTTTTTAATTATTTGAAAGAAGTAAGTCTTTTTATTTAAAAAAATTAAATAACTAATTATATTTTTTAAAAGTCATATACTGCAACCCAAACTGTTAATGTGTTTGGTGTTTTTCAAATGGATAACTGGGCCTGGTCTGGCCCAGTGAGTTCTGGAACTTCTTAATCATCCTAGAGGGCAAAATGACATCAGGAAGATACAAACCTTTGCTGTACAGGAATTTGGCGGCAGACTTAGGTGTTTCCTGTTATATAATAACTCATCAAAATGGAACAGTAAAATAGGGTTAAAGTTATATATATACATATATATATACATATATATATACACACACACAAACATACACACACACACACACACATGCATGTGCATGCTCAGTAGTGTCCAACTCTTTGAGATCTCATGGACTGTGGGTTCTCTGTCTATGAGATTTCGCAGGCAAGGATACTGGAATGGGTTGCTAGGTTCTCCTCCAAGGGATATTCCTGACCCAGGGATTGAACATGTGTCTCCTGAATCTTCTGCATTGACAGGCTCATTCTTTACTGTTGAGCCACCTGGGAAGCCTATGTGTGTATATTTGAGTTATATTAATTTAGTCTCAAACATAATATATTATTAACATTCAAATATTTCCAATCTCAGAATCATCATATTCCTGACAAAAAGTTCAGGTTTGAAAGTATATCCCAGTATGTCCCAGTTGGGGAAGGTGCTGAGAAAGATCCATATCTGGGGATCCTGCATGGCTATTTGGTTAAAATCCCATTCATTCCATGAGTTCTTACATGTACAGTTGACTCCAAATGTTATTCTACCACTTGACTCATCAGTTCATCATAAGCCAAAACTAAAAGCATCCATAAAGTGGATGAAGGACTCAGAGAACTGAAAATAGAGCCTTGAAGACTGATTAAAAAGAGTAGATGAAAATTACTTTCTGCTGAACAAAGTATTAAAGAAAGAAAGCAACAATACAATAACAATGAAGGGGGCACAGATTCAACCCTTGGTTGGGGAACTAAGATCCAACTTGGGGCATGGCCAAAAAAACCTTAAATTAAAAATAATAAAAATTTAAATTTAAAAATGGAGGTCATTTATGAATTCCATAAATATATAGGCCATATTTCTAACTATGATGATTGACATATTCATAGTATATAGTATTTCTTCCCATTAAAATTTTTAACATGACTTTACGTATGTAACCAATCATACTTAAAGAAGAAGTTTAGGTAAGTTACACTTCATGTATGAGAACTTAAAGATTAGAAAAAATATTGATATTATAAAAAATGTTTGGTTTAATCATTAAAATTAGATTTAGTCATAAGTACTGTTGAAAGTGATGGATTTTTACAGCATTTACTCTGACAATTGCTTGATATATACTAGTGACTGTTCATATATTGATATATGTAAACATACTGTTTAGAATCAAATCTTTCCTTGGAGAAAGCATAATAAAACATACAACAAACTTAGGTTAATAGATTTATGGGGGAAAGTCATACAATAAATGTAAAGATAGATCTTATAAATAAAATCTTGCCGATTAGATTCCCTCAACTGAGACCAAATTCTTCATAGTCATTTATATTTGAAACTTGAATGCTGATAAAATGTCTAAAGTTCATACTGTTAGAGAAGACCATACATTATTATTAAGAGCAAGACTGATCTGCAATTACATTACTATATTAAATTTAGTATATGACTACAAATCTTTTTTTCTCCTCCACTTTTAATATGCTTCATGAAGAATAAGCAAAATAAAATACATTAATAGAGGAGGTAAAATAATCTTGTTCTCTCAACACTAGTCTTTTAAAATTATTTGAGAAATGACTTGAGTCACTCTTGACTAAATCTCTAGTATTAAAAATCATAAACTTCCTGAAATTTAAAACATTGATTAAAAATTCTTTATAGGAATTAAAGACAACTTTGATGATTTTCCCCCAAACTCTCCATGTTATAATTCTTGCTATTTAACATACAACATCTACGGGATATTTATAGTTTATTGTCTTGATATTTCCCTAATGCATAGCTGAGTGTCTTTTTATTTCCTTCTTTAGCCTTTTGTGTTCTTTATTCAGAACTATCATTAATGAAGACAAATCTTTTAAAAAACTCACTTACTTTAAGAATCCATGATAAAACACAAATAAAGTCCATTGTTCAAGTGTCAACACAATAACTTTGGTTGGTGTAACATATGTTATAGAACTTATGCTCTGATACTCAATGAAATTCTGTTTAGTTCTGGTCACCAGCCCACTCTCTGCCCTGTGATGGGCACATAAAGAAAGTCTGTCAGTGCTCCATTTCTCAGGATTAGAATTATTAAGTAATGAGCGTTGAGGAAATCAGAGCCCTCTGGCTATCATTCCAGTACTTGGAGAAAAGAGCAAATTATATATATATGTGTGTATGTGTGTGTGTATATATATATATATATATATATATATATATATATATGCATATAGGCTATGCATATGGTGGAAAAATTCTGTAGAATATGATGTGTTAATATCTAACAAAACTGCATGACCATTTTCACTTTGATCCAGAAATCTTACTTCTAAAGCTCTACTTTGCATATACACATCTGCAAATACAAAATAATAATAATATAATTTCAAGTAATAGTGTGATAAACAGGACTGTTTATTGTACTATTCTTTGAAATAGCAAATTTTGGATAAAAACTAAATATCTATTCATAAAAGACAGATTAAATAATTTATGCAACAGCCATACAATGAAATGCTATTCAATTAATATAATAAAAAATAATTAACTTTGAAATTATATGGAGTATTTTCCAGCTATGTCAAGAGTTTATATAGTATGATATCCTTTGTGTAAGAATATAGAGGAAATTATGTATGTATTTCTTCTTATATGCACATATATGTCAGACATGAATTGGTGACTGAACAACAACAAATTATAATACATAATATATGACACATAGAAAGAAATGATAAACAGTGACGAAAGCAAACAATTAATTTGATGGTAGGCATAAAGAAGATGGAAAAGATAAAGAGATGGAGATAAGATTTCACACATAAATGGCAACTAATAAATGTGGAAGGAAATAGAAAAATAAGCATTTACAACCTCTAAGGTAAAAGTTGAGTCAGAGAAGCATTATCAATAGATGCTGAAACCATTGTATGAAGAATTGTCAGAAAACAGGATATTTCTATCTCTTAAAGTTAAAACACAAGAGATTTCTTATTAATTACTAACAAAAATAAATGGTTAGTTACAACTGAAAGATTTGATGACCAAACTTTGTATTATCAATGATGAGACAACTTGATAAAACGTTCTTATTCTTATGAAACAGTAAGAAATATATAACACCTCTGTACTGTTTTTGCCAGAATTATTAACTTTAATCTACTTATGTGGAAACAATTATAAAAAACAAGAATATGATGCATTCTAACAGACCAAAGCCCTGGAATTGTCAAAAAATTTAATATTATGAGAAATTTAGAAGATAGAGGGACAGTAATTCAACATTGAAAAAAACTAGGGGTTAAAAACATAAGAAAAACACCAATACAGTATACTAACACATATATATGGAATTTAGAAAGATGGTAACAATAACCCTGTGTACGAGACAGCAAAAGAGACACTGATGTATAGAACAGTCTTATGGACTCTGTGGGAGAGGGAGAGGGTGGGAAGATTTGGGAGAATGGCATTGAAACATGTAAAATATCATGTATGAAATGAGTTGCCAGTCCAGGTTCGATGCACGATACTGCATGCTTGGGGCTGGTGCACTGGGACGACCCAGAGGGATGGAATGGGGAGGGAGGAGGGAGGAGGGTTCAGGATGGGGAACACATGTATACCTGTGGCGGATTCATTTTGATATTTGGCAAATCTAATACAGTTATGTAAAGTTTAAAAATAAAATAAAATTAAAAAAAAATAAATTAATTAATATAATTTACCAACTGCAATTGGTCCTGAAGTTTTACCAAAAAAATTCTAAAAGACATTTTAAGAACAATTAAGACATATGAATGTGTGAAAATATAAAGTAGACATCATTCATCTAGTGGTGAATCTATGTATACAAAGAAGACTTTTCTAACATAATTCTAATATAGATAGATAGATAGATTCTTCTCCATCCTCTATCACCACCCCCCCATTCCACCACTTGCTGAAATCCCTATAGAGGACATCATTGCAAAGTTGACATTTAAATTAAGAGACATTATAAAAATTAAACAATTTATGAAACATTTTCTTAATGGTTTTACTCAAATATAGATGTTAGCAGAAAGTCTGTCTGCAAAACTCTCATCTCCAAATGCCTCACCATCCCTCAGGAGCACTGCAGCATTCAGGGATTGGAGTTGTAAGAGAAACAAAAACAAATCACATGGCCCAAATCTAAAAGAGGACTGACATCATAACACCAAGGCTACTGAAACTGAAAAACAGAGAATGCTCCCCACGCCCATTAGAATTTTTTTAACTTAAAATTTGAGAATGAGAGCTGAGAAGGCAAAGCCAACAGCTGTCAACTGCAAGTGTTGTGGCAATTTCTCACCCCAGAACTGCACACCTTATTTTCTTTACATTTTGTGACTTCAAATAAGCTACATGAACAATTTTTGGAGATTTAAATTTTCTCTTCTAATCAGTATACTCCCATATACTTTTATTTTTATAGAATGAACTATCTTTGATTACAATTTTCTTGATTTCACATTCATCTTTATTGAGTGCACACATGTGATAGTTGTTCATTTTAAATTATAAATCTTTTCTGTATTAATTTATTTCTCATTATTTTCCTGCTATTCAATTTCTAGTCATAGTTCTATAAAGTTAAATTAATATTAAGGATGAGATACTAACCTCCAAAGCAAAGAGATTTTGATTCAAGGATGATTCATTTTTAATAAAGAACAAAGTTGTCACAGTAATAACATTAATTTTCTGGAGCGTAAGGTGCCTTTTACTCTAGCAGCAACATATATCCATCACTTTTACCCTTCATTAGTGAGATAAAATAGTTCTTGATGGGCATGAAAGAGCACCATGTTAATAAATGATCATAATTCTGTTCACAGAAAATGAACAGAAAATATAAAAATCATCTTGTAAATATAAGTTTTAAACTTGCTTTATTAGGGTTCAAAAAATTCATGTCCTTAATTCATTATGTTTTTCAGTGATTCATATATACTATTGATCCACTGATCCTTCTGAATTTTTTTCTTTTATAGAATTATATCAAGAAACTTTTTTCTTCATAACAAGGCAATCCTAAAATCTCAAATCTCACTATTTAGTTCTCACTCATCTAACACACACAGACACATACACACACATTATACAAACCTTGATGGTTGGCTTCATTTGGCTGGGCTGTTTCTGGATTTCGTGGGCTGTCACTGGGTCTTACTGTGTTTAGCTTTGCTCCATGTGAGCAAGATCCCAGGCTGAAAAATCAAACACTACTACAACTTACTTTTGTAATGGCAGAAGGTAGAAGTTCAAGGTGACTGACAGAAAGTTGCATACTTCTAGCAGCTTCTGATAAAATGAAATGTCTGTTACATCGTTTCACATTCCCTTGGCCAAGACAAGTCATATGTTAAAGCCCAACATTGTTGGGGCATAAAATTATACTTCTTCCATGAGTGGAGGCAGGTGTTGGTAGGTGGGTAGCGGATATTTGGAGACTAATAATACCTACCACAGAAGGTAGCCAAGAAGCTAATTTATTTTACTGTCTTTGCAACCCTATGGACTATAGCCCACCAGGCTCCTCTATGAGATTTTCCAGCAAGAATACTGGAGTGGGTTGCCATTTACTTCTACAGGTGAATATGCTTGTTAGTAGATAGGAAACTATTCACCCACCTACTAATTTATATACACATTGTCTGAATGTCATTCAGATTTACCTTCATCTATTTGTGAATGCTATGAGATGTATAAACGAGTATTCCCAAAACTGGTATCTTGAGAGACTTAAAAAATGACAATAGCAGAAACTTGGCACATTTATATACCATAGGAGTAATGAACAAATCTATTTACTTGTAAACATTTCACCTTCAAGTGCCTGCCCTTCAGCCACACAGACATGATTTGAAGACTTTTAAACATCCAGGAATTTAATCATAAATATCTTCCAGCAGCATAATCATAAATATGCTTCCAGTAATAGCATTTCTTATTGTCTCTCTTTTTTCTTTTTCTTCTTTCAAAAATACACCAAGTGTAAGAAAAACCACCAGAAGTCACAAATTGCAGCCTTGATAAACACAGTGCAGACTCAGAAACAGATGGAGGTGTGTGAGGTTCTGTGCGTTCCATGACACTACTTTTGTCTGGTGTGATTCACAAGAGATGATGATCCTGGAGCCCAGATGCTGGCTCTACAGTACCACACAGAGCTTCACCCTCTCTGTGTCCTATACTCTATTCAGTGAGTCTGAAAACATTTAGACCCTGCTGGGCATGTTTCTTTATTTTTGTTTTTTATGATTAGTTAGTAGTGAAATGAAATGGACCCTGAAGATAGTAAATCAAATTTAACAAGGAACCAGATACAATTTTCCCCCTGAGACAAGGCTAGCATTTTGTATAAGTACAATCACAGGAGAGCACCACCTGGGAAGCTCATGTTAGATGCAAGTTGAGGCAAATTCCAAGATTGAACTGACTTTAATGATAAAGGCATACTAAGATGCAAACCTAAAAGAAAGATCTTGAGAGCAAGAATTTTAGCTACATCTAGTCCATAAAAGATCTATTCTACCACATGAAGTAGGTGTTTTGGAGTCAGATGATTTACATTTAAGAATGGAGAAAAACAGTAAGAGTAAATTAAATAGTGCTAGGTCAGAGATTCCAAGTAGTCAACCAGTATTATAATCATAGGAATCAAGGAAAGATGTTATTGACCAGGGATGAGACATCATATTGAATTTTTAATATTACAACCTGTTTCATGCATCCACCTTTACAAACTGCTAGGTAGATAGATACCCAGGGGAGTTTAAGGATGAACACAAGTCACGATCCAGTAGATTTTCTTCCCTATATAACACATAGAATGTGGCATACACTTAGGGGAGAACTAGGTTTGTTAAGGAAATTAGTCATTCTTTGCTACATGCATATACTTTTCAAAAGTGGATAGTGGGAAAGTGAATTAGAGATAAGGATAGAAAAACTGTTTACAATCTCAAAAGTAAGTAGGACAAATATAAGTTTATTATTAAGGGCAAGGATTGTGTCTTTCTTGTGGGTATTATGACTCCATTGCTAAACCTTGCAAGCGTGCATGTGTGTGCAGTCACGTCCAACTCTCTGTGCCCCTATGGACTGTAGCCCATCAGACTGCTCTGCCCATGGGATTTCTCAAGGCAAGAATATTAGAATTGGATGCCATGCCCTTCTCCAGGGGATCTTCCTGACCCAGGGATCAAACCCAAACCTCCTGCATTGCAGGTGAATTCTTCACCACTGAGACACTGGGGATTCCTGATAAACTTTATTAGGTAACTAATAAGTATTCATTGAATAAGGTGAAATATGAAACAGAAGGAATTAGAGTAAAATTCTTATTGCTCAATACTCCAAGGGGTAATGGGCATGATTTGGCATAATCATGGAAGAGAAATCCATGTGGGAGAAATTTTTAGAAAATAGAAGGCAAATTATGCATAGCATTTAAATTTTCAGTGTCTGAAAAATAAAGGCTAAATCCCGAACTTTAAGTTCAAGATCATAGGCAAAGAGAAGTTCCATAAGTTTATTTAAGTGACTTATGAAGTATAAATAAACCTAAGGAAAAGCATCTTTGAGCAATATGTAGCTTGAGTTGTAAAAGAATGATTGAAGGTAGAAAAATGACTTGAAAACTCATAAGTATTCCAGCATTAGTTGAAGAAGGACTAGTGTAGATCATGGGAAAGGAATACAATGATCAGACGTAGTCTTGAGGAAAAAAAAAAAAAAATAGAGAGTACTAGAGATCCCAAGCAGCCAACCTACATTACAATTGGAGTAAACAAGGAAAGATGTTTTATTGGCTGAGGAGATGGTTAGGAGAAGATAGCATACTGAATTTTTAATATTATAACTTCTTTTGAGCAAAGAGATTTTAACAAATGCTATTATTTTGCTATAGACTTCCCTGGTGGCTCAGATGGTTAAAGAATCTGCCTGCAATGTAGGAGACCTGGGTTCAATCCCTGGGTCAGGAAGATCCCCTGGAAAAGGGAATGGCTACTCACTCCAGTATTCTTGCCTGGAGAAATCCACAGACAGAGGAACCTGGCAGGCTACAGTTTTTGGGGTCACAAAGAGTCGGACATGACTGAGTGACTAACACACACACATAGTTTTGCTGCTACTAAGCTGCTAAGTCACTTCAGTCGTGTCCAACTCTGTGCAACCCCATAGACGGCAGCCCACCAGGCTCCCCCGTCCCTGGGATTCTCCAGGCAAGAATACTGGAGTGGGTTGCCATTTCCTTCTCCAGTGCATGAAAATGAAAAGTGAAAGTGAAGTCGCTCAGTCGTGTCCGACTCTTAGCGACCCCATGGACTGCAGCCTACCAGGCTCCTCCATCCATGGGATTTTCCAGGCAAGAGTACTGGAGTGGGGTGCCATTGCCTTCTCTGCATAGTTTTGCTATATTTGTTTAAATTATCTTTTAAAGAAATAAAATAATACAGATGCCTTTGAAATTCCTTCATTTCATTTATTTTCCCCATGATCAAAGGCAGGCATTAAATCTGATTCATGTTTACAGCTTATGCTTTTTTACCTTTATTAAATCTGTGTGATTTCATAAAGTATTGATTATGGTATTTAAAATTTATCTTTTATTTTGTAGCTTGCTTTATTAAACTCATCATTTATGGTTATCCATGTAAATATTTGTGATATAGGCATATGCTGGTGATATTGAGGGTTTGGTTCTAGACCACCACAATGAAGTGAATCACACCAAGTCTTAATTTCCCAGTGCTCATTAAAAATATGCTCGCACTATATTGTGGTTGTTCAGTCACTAAATCATGTCTAACTCTTTGTGACCTCATGCACTGGGCTTACAGCACAGTGCTCATTTGTCCTCCACAGGCTCATTTGTCCTCCACTATCTCCCAGAGTGTGCTCAAATTCATGTCCACTGAGACAGTGATGCTATCTAACCATTTCATCCTGTGCCACTCCCTTTTCTTTTTGTCTCAAACTTTCCCCAGCATCAGGATCTTTTCCAATGAGTCGGGTATTCCAATAAGGTGGCCAAAGTACTGGCGCTTCAGCTTCAGCAACAGCCCTTCTAATGAATATTCAGGGTTGATTTCCTTCAGGATTGACTGGTTTGATCCCCTTACAGTCCAAGGGACTCTCAAGAGGCTTGTACAGCACCACAATTTGAAAGTGTGTTCTTTAGCACTCAGCCTTCTTTATTGTCAAATTCTCAAATCCAAACAAGACTATTGGAAAAACTATAGCTTTGATTATACAGACTTTTGTCAGCAAAGTAATCCCTCTGCTTTTTATTATTATTATTATTTTAATATGCTATCTAGATTTGTTATAGCTTTCCTTCCAAGGAATAAGCTTCTTTTAATTTCATGGCTGCAGTCACTGTCTACAGTGGTTTTGGAGTCCAAGAAAAGAAAATCTGTCACTGCTTCCACTTTTTCCCCTTCTATTTGCCATGAAATGATGGGACTGGATGCCATGATCTTAGTTTTTTGAATGCTGAATTTTAAGTCAGCTTTTTCACTCTCTTCTTTCACCCCCATCAAGAGGCTGTTAAGTTCCTCTTCACTTTCTGCCATTAGAGAAGTTTCATCTGTATATCTGAGCTTGTTAATATTTCTTCTGGCAGTCTTGATCCCAGCTTGTGAGTCATCCAGCCTGATATACTCTGCATGTAAGTTAAATAAGCAGGGTGACAATATAGAGTCTTGTCACACTCCTTTCCCAATTTGGAACCAGTTGGTTTTTCCAAGTCTGTTTCTAACTGTTGTTTCTTAACCCACGTACAAGTTTCTCAGGAGATAGGTGAGGTGGTGTGGTCCTCTATTCTCTGAGAATTTTCCACAGGTTTTTGTAAATCCATGCAGTCAAAAGCTTTAAAGTAGTCAATGAAGCAGAAGTAGATGTTTTCCTAGAACTCCTTTGCTTTCTCCATGATCCAACAAATGTTGCCAATTTAATTGCTGATTCTTCTACCTCTTTGTAACCCAGGTTGTACATCTAAAAGTTCTCAGTTCATGTGCTGCCGAAGCCTAGCTTAAAGGATTTTGAGCCTAACTTTGTTAGCGTGTGAAATGAGCACAATTGTACAGTAGTTTGAACATTCTTCGCCATTGCCCCTCTTTGGAATTGTAATGTAAACTGACCTTTTCCAGTCCTGTGGCCACTCCTGAGTTTTCCAAATTTGCTGAGATGTTGAGTACAACACTTTCACAGCATTATCTTTTGAGATTTCAAATAGCTCAGCAGGAATTCCATCACCTCCACTAGCTTTGTTTGTAGTAGTGCTTCCTAAGGTCCACTTGACTTCACACTCCAGGATGTCTGGCTCTAGGTGAGTGACCACACTATCATGATTATCCAAATCTTATCCTTTAAAAGGTCTTATTAAGACCATTTTTGTATGGTTCTTCTGTGTATTTTTGTCACCTCCAGACCACTAAAACTTTCTTCCTATCAGCAATAAGACTGTTCTGCCTTCTTATCATTTGTCTGCTCTCTGGAATATCATTTTTAATCTCCTTCAAGAACTTTTCCTTTGCATCCACAGTGTGGTTGTTTAGGGCAAGAAGCCTAGCTTTCTGCCTATCTTCACCTTTCACATGCCCTCCCCACTAAACTTAATCATTTCTAGCTTTTGATTTAAAGTGAGAGATGTGGGACTCTTCCTTTTATTTGAACACTTAGAGACCATTGTAGGATTATTAATGGTCATAATTTTAATATTGTTGTGTCTTGGGGAATAGGGAAGCCAAAGGAGACAGACAGAGAAACAGAGTTATAGCTGGCTTGTGGAGCAGTTAGAACGCAAACAACATTTATCAATTAAGTTAATCACCTTATATGAGGCTGATGTGTGGTGCCCAAAAACACAATAGTAACATCAAAGATTACTGGTTATAAATCATCATAACAGATATAATAATAATTTAAATGTTTAAAATACTGTGAGAATTATCAAAATGTGACAGACACAGAGTGAGAAAATGCTGTTGGAAAAATGATACTGATAGACTTGCTTGGTTCAGGGTTGCCACAAAACTTCAATTTGCAAAAAAATGCAACATCTGAGAGGTACAATAAAGGTATGCCAGCACAAGTCTCATTTACTCTGATTCATTCACTGTTATTGACTTATTGACTTTGTTTATGGCATCTTCAACATTCAGAAAACTAAGATCATGGCATCCGGTCCCATCACTTCATGGGAAATAGATGGGGAAACAGTGGAAACAGTGTCAGACTTTATTTTTCTGGGCTCCAAAATCACTGCAGATGGTGACTGCAGCCATGAAATTAAAAGACACTTACTCCTTGGAAGGAAAATTATGACTAACCTAGATAGCATATTGAAAAGCAGACACATTACTTTGCCAACAAAGGTTCGTCTAGTCAAGGCTATGGTTTTTCCAGTGGTCATGTATGGATGTGAGAGTTGGACTGTGAAGAAGGCTGAGCACCGAAGAATTGATGCTTTTGAACTGAGAGTCCCTTGGACTGCAAGGAGATCCAACCAGTCCATTCTGAAGGAGATCAGCCCTGGGATATCTTTGGAGGGAATGATGCTGAAGCTGAAACTCCAGTACTTTGGCTACCTCGTGTGAAGAGTTGACTCATTGGAAAAGACTCTGATGCTGGGAGGGATTTGGGGCAGGAGGAGAAGGGGAGGACAGACAATGAGATGGCTGGATGGCATCACTGACTCGATGGACGTGAGTCTGAGTGAACTCTGGTAGTTGGTGATAGACAGGGAGGCCCAGAGTGCTGTGATTCATGGGGTTGCAAAGAGTTGGACACGACTGAGTGACTGAACTGAGCTGAACTGAACTGATGGCATCTTGGGTTTTCAATTGTAATGTCTAATCTGTTCTTATAGAGTTTGTAGTTCATGCCTGGCTTGAAGTAATCATGCTTCTGGTTATTATTTGTTTATTGTGCTTGTTGTTTTAAACTTCTAAAATGTGGGACTTAAACAGAAATTCATTTATAGTATGGTATGTAAGTTGCTGGAAGGGATTGGGGGCAGGAGGAGAAGGGGACGACAGAGGATGAGATGGCTGGATGGCATCACTGACTCGATGGACGTGAGTCTGAGTGAACTCTAGGAGTTGATGATGGACGGGGAGGCCTGGTGTGCTGCGATTCATGGGGTCGCAAAGAGTCGGACACTACTGAGCGACTGAACTGAACTGAACTGATGTAAGTTGCTGCTGTTCGGTTGCTCAGTCATGTTCGATTCTGTGACCCCATGGACTACAGCACATCAGGCTTCGCTGTCCTTCACTATCTCCCAGAGCTTGATCAAACTCATGTCCATTGAGTCAGTGATGCCATACAGCCATCTCATCCTCTGTTGTCCCCTTCTCCTCCTGCCTTCAATCTTTCCAAGCATCAGGGTCTTTCCAATGAATCAGCTCTTCACATCAGATGGCCAAAGTATTAGAGCTTCAGCATCAGCATCAGCATCAGTCCTTCCAGTGAATTTTCAGGACTGATTTCCTTTAGGATGGATTGGATTGATCTCCTTGCTTTCCAAGGGACTCACAAGAGTCTTTTCCAACACCACAGTCCAAAAGCATCAATTCTTTGGTGCTTAGCCTTCTTTATGATCCAACTCTCACATCCATACATGACTATGGAAAAACCATAGCTTAGACTATATGGACCTTTGTTGGCAAAATAATATCTCTGCTTTTTAATATGCTGTCTAGGTTGTCATAGCTTTTCTTCCAAGGAGCAAGTGTCTTTTAATTTCATCGGTGCAGTCACCATCTGCAGTGATTTTGGAGCCCAAGAAAATAAAGTCTGTCACTGTTTCCATTGTTTCCCCATCCATTTGCCAGGAAATGATGGGCTGGATGCCATGATCTTCATCTTTTCAATGCTGAGTTTTAAGCCAGCTTTTTCACTCTCCTCTTTCACTTTCATCAAGAGCCTCTTTAATTATTTGCTTTCTGCCACAAGGGTGGTGTCATCTGCAAATCTGAGATTATTGAGGTTTCTCCCAGGAATCTTGATTCCAGCTTGTGCTTCATCCAGACCAGTATTTTGCATGATGTACTCTACATATAAGTTAAATAAGCAGGATGACAATATACAGCATTGTCATATTCTTTTCACAATTTGGAACCAGCCCGTTGTTCCATATCCAGTTCTAAATGTTGCTTCTTGACCTGCACACAGGTTTCCCAGGAGGCAGGTAAGGTGGTCTGGTATTCCCATCTCTTTAAGAATTTTCCACAGTTTGTTGTGATCTACACAGTTAAAGGCTTTAGTGTAGGCAATGAAGCAGAAGTAGAGGTTTGTATGTAAGTTAGGGACATAATTTTCTTCTTTTCAATATGGATAATCAACTATCCATTTATTAAATAGTCAATATTTTATATACTTACTTCTAATGTCATCTCTATTACACAGAAAGTTATCTTATATGTGTAGGTGAATTTTTTTCTAAAATACATGCTATCGTTGCTCCACAATTATTTTGATGTTTATAACATGATTAGCAGTGGTGGGATCACCACTTGTTAACATCTACCAAAATCTTGCTGGGAATTTAATTGAATTATGTTGAAATTGTGAACTGATTTTGGGGAGATGTGACATATTTATGGTACCCTCTTCCCATTTATGAAAAATACATCTCACAGTTTATTTAGTTCTGACTCCATAGTCATCATAAACTTTTTACAATACAGTACAAAAAAGGTTCCTTTTATACTTCAGTTCAGTTCAGTCGCTCAGTCGCATCCGACTCTTCACGACCCCATGAATCGCAGCACGCCAGGCCTCCCTGTCCATCACCAACTCCCAGAGTTCACTCAGACTCACGTCCATCGAGTCAGTGATGCCATCCAGCCATCTCATCCTCTGTCGTCCCCTTCTCCTCCTGCCCCCAATCCCTCACAGCATCAGAGTCTTTTCCAATGAGTCAACTCTTCGCATGAGGTGGCCAAAGTATTAGCTATATTTGTATATAGATTATAACTTTAGCCACTATTTTTAACTGGATCTCTTTAAAATTTCAATTTCTATTTGGTTTTCACTGGTGAATAGAAACACCATTGATTTTTTACTTTTTTTCTTATACACATCATATCATAGAACTCCCTGAGGGGTTCTAATAGTTTGCATCTGTTGTTTTTAAGGTCTATGTAGGCAATCCAATCATTATGAAAATGTGCAAATTTTATAAGAATTATTACTTAGACATCTTATTTATTAATTGCATTGGCTACAATTGCATTGTCCACTATATTTAGTCACCACCCATGTATGGCTATTTAAATTTAGTCAGTTAAGTTTAAATAAAATTAACTACTTAGTTGCTCAATTGCTATAGCAACATTTCAAGTATTTCATAGCCATATGTGGTTATTGGCTACCATGTCATACAACACAGAAATAGAACATAACCATCAACACAGAAAGTTTATTGGGCAGTCCCAGGCTAGAATCTTCAATGTAAAAAGGAATAGCACATATAAGATTTCTCACTGTATTAATTTCATAATGCTGTATAACTCACAAACTTTGTGACTTTAAATAGCACAAATTTATTATCTCATAGTTTCTGGATGTCAGATATCTGAGCAGGGAGCACAGTGTGACAGAATCCTCTGATCAGGGTCTTACTAGGTTGATATCACATGATTGCACTTCTCACCAAGAGATGGACATCTTCCAAGCTGACTGGTTCTGGCAGCATTAATTCCTTTGTGGTTGTAGGCATGAAGGTCCCCAGTTGCCTACCAGCTATGCCCATGACTCCTATCAGTTCCCAGAAGCCACCTGTAGTTCCTTGCCATGTGGCCCTTATGGGAAGTTTACAACACGGATGTCTGATACAGTAGTATTTTATAGTAAGAGTTAAACACAATGTGCTTATACATTCTCCCCTATGGGTTTTTCCAGTTTGGGACTATTATAAATACATCTGTAGACATTCTTATATAACTTTATTGAACATATATTTTTATTCACCTTTGATAAATATGTTATAAATGGAATATCTGGGTCATGAGTATAGATGTTTAATTTCTTTAAGCTTATCAACTGCCAGTTTTTCAAGCTAATGGTACCATTTTACATTCTCATCAGGATTGTATAAAGAAATTTTCCTCTTCAAATCCTTTAAGATTGCTCCATTGTTTGTATCTTTTACTTCATATATTATTTATTTTTCTTCATGTACTTTAGAACTTTAATTTTTATCTCATCTTGAGTGACAATTATCCCCTCCTCATCAAGCATTTTTGTAGCCCCTATCTAGCCTCCTGGAGGCCTCTCCTTAGTAACGGTTTTTATTATGACTCTCAGCCCTTGAGACTGAAATTTTAATCTGATATATTTACCATTTTGGCTAAGGTCTATTTGAACAGCTGTCTTTACTTTCTTCAGCTTCTTCAGGTAGAAGTTCAAACCTCAGACCTGGGCAACAATTTCAACTCTTTTCAGCATCCTTTCCCAGGAGAGCTAGAAGAATGGAAACCACTGATTCCACCTTCAGTCTGGCTCTGGTCCCCTGACATGTGTGCCCTATTTTCCATTTAATTATCCAGAAGGAAAAAAAAAATTCCATACCACCTTTTCATGGGTCCATCTGCAAAAGCCTGGCAAGCATACAGGGTTAACCGCTGGCTACCATTCTTTTTATGTTAACTGTGTCTCATGTTAATGCATTGCCCTTGGAGATGTATAGCTTGCTCTTATATACAACTCTGCCTTTTAAATGCATTTTAACATATATTTCTATCATTGCTATTTCTTTGGAGTTTCAGGTGGTTGATTAATGTTTGAACTCCCAGAATCATCTTGACTGGAATGTCTTTGAAGTTTTTAACTTTAGCTATTGAAATTAATATAATTATGTTCATGATGATTGAAAATGTATATTAGGGAAATAAACAACCTACCAAAAACTTCTCATACATATTTACTTAAGTTTACCTGGAAAATTTATTTCCTTATCTTTGTTCTTATGACTCTCTGCATCATTTATACAGAATAATAAATGGAGAACATTGATAAGATAGTTTGTTTTGATTTATTTTTATTAACCAATTTATTGGAATGAGGCCCAAGTGTAAAATATGTTTTCAATTATTATTTGCCTATAGCAGTGATGTAATTGCACTTATCCTTTTATATTCACTTTCCAAAGACCCCATATAGTCAATAATAAATATTTTTCCAACACCTAGCTATGATCATGATATATAGCCTATATGGAGGTTAAACCAATGATTTTGATAAAGCAGCTATATATTAATCATCTTGTCATAGAGAACTATGATTAATAGATTACAGTAAATGGTTCACCCTGAAGGTTTCTTAAAATGATGCAGTTATATGAGGTAACAACTGAAATGAGAGCTTAAAAGTCCAAAGAGTAAATTGTTTTACATTTGCTACACAAATATTTCAATAAAATCTGCTTAAGTTTTATTGATTTCTTGCAACACTGATATCATGAGAAAGCCCTTCTAGTGGTAGCATCCATCTCAAGAAGGTGAAGGTCAGCAAGATTTATTTCAATGGACTGAAGTTTTATAGAGAACTAGAATTCATTACCTATATCTATTACTGCTAGAGACTTCATAACATAAAATCTAATGGAATACTTTTGAGGAAAAAAAAAGTCTGGGTACACAAACAAAGATAATGCAAGGGGGAAAAAAAGACTGTCAAAATCAAGAAAGATTTCTAGCCCTATTGGAAAGTTGAGATGCTGGCTAAACACCTTAAGAATTTCATGAGTCTTCTTGAAAATATTTGGAGACCAAAATCAGAAATGTGCACTAGAGTCATTGTCCAGTTTAGCAGGAAGAAATATGGTAGTAATAAGTGGATATAACACTCTACCATTGAAATAATAGAAATAATATTAATAATAATATAATAGAAATTATATAATAATAGAAATTATAAGACCTGGAAAACATTAAAAGTAATGAGTAAATGAAAAATTTCTAGTGACGAATACATGGCAGAAATATAAATCCTCACTAGACACGTGTGAGCATAAGCTTTAGGTGTAAGAGCTGCAGCTGTGACTCACGAGTATATTGCTGATGATTTCCCACATGATGCAAATGTGCAAATTACGGATAATCTACTGAAAGGTACATTTATAGCTAGCTGAAACAGAGATGAAATAAGGATGTTGGGAACTTAGAGAAAGCAAGCGTAACACTCTGCTGATGGGTAGTACTCATGAGATAGGGTGCAGCCTGTGTTCCCGGTCAATTCAATATTGGTCTGCAGACACAAAGTTTAAAGTAGGAAAGAATTAAGAAGATGATTTTAGAAGGGAGTATGAAATAAGGCTTCAAAATAATAGATGCCCTGGGGACAAAATTCTAATTTCTTTGGATGATCAGTTCAGTTCAGTTCAGTTCAGTCACTCAGTCGTGTCCGACTCTTTGCGACCCCATGAATCGCAGCACGCCAGGCCTCCCTGGCATGAACTACTCCCGGGGTTCACCCATCGAGTCAGTGATGCCATCCAGCCATCTCATCCTCTGTCGTCCCCTTCTCCTCCTGCCCCCAATCCCTCCCAGCATCAGAGTCTTTTCCAATGAGTCAACTCTTCGCATGAGGTGGCCAAAGTACTGGAGTTTCAGCTTTAGCATCATTCCTTCCAAAGAACACCCAGGGCTGATCTCCTTCAGAATGGACTGGTTGGATCTCCTTGCAGTCCAAGGGACTCTCAAGAGTCTTCTATAACACCACAGATGATAGGTATGTTTCAAATACCACTTAATGAAAGATTAGTATGCATTAGCAGCCTTTGTCTTCTCATATGGGAGGCAGAGTAGTGGCTCCACAAAGTGGTCCGTGTCTTAATCTCCAAAATCTCAGAATACCTTACTTTGTGGGGCAGATGGGCTTTTCTAATGAGATTAAGTTAAGCATCTTCAAATGGGAAAAATTTCCTGGATGTATCTGGATAGGCCCATAATAAGATCTTCATAAGAGGGGGAAAGGAGGGTCAGACTCAGAGAAGAATGATAGAAAAGCAGATGTTAAAGGAATGCAGTTGAGTCAAGCAGTGCAGTGGCCTCTTAAAGCTGGAAAAGGCAAGAGCAAGTTCTCTCCTAGAATGTTCCAAAACAATACTCCTGCTGACTCATAGAATATGACCTCCAGAAGGATAAGAGAAAAGTCTATGTTGTTTTAAGACATGAAAATGTTGGTAAATTGTTACAACACCAATAGGAAACTAGCACAACTATGTAGTCATACTTTCCCCCAGTTGATTTGATCTCACAGATCATATATTCTACAAACCTAGGACAAATTGACCAGTATTGTGATGAGGAGGAAAGAAATATTATGTCTATCTACTTTCCTTTCTTCATATTCTGCTTTTACCTTAACCAGAGTCTAGGAACATCATCTTTCCTGTGATAACTTCTCTGAGATCTAAGATTAACTTTTCCTAATTTTACTATATGCAGAACCAGGTTTATGATAGTATTATATGCTCTATGAAGAAGTGCAATATATGAGATCCTCTGGAGAGATTGATTGGCATCTACACTTGCTCTACAGAGATAATCTGAAAAGACCCCTATCTAAGACTAAATGTTGATTAGGAAAAAACAGGTCTCTTACCCTCCATTAGGTTTTAATAATGTTATACTTTCAATATCTTAAACACTAAAAAGGATTACACTTTTGGATTTTAATTTCTTCCTGGATATTTGACTATGAGAAGGACATTGTAATTTTTAACTGCAGATCATTTTCTAAAACATTGGTTCAATATCAAGGTAATGGATGTTATCAAAATATCTCTACAAAATGTCTGGAGAACTATTCTGGACTAGGTATTCATCTGATCTGTTTGCCATAGAAAAATATTATGGACTGTGTGGAATAGACAACAGAAATTTATCTTTTAACAGTTTGGAGGCTGGAATTCTAAGATAAGAGAGTCAGTATGGCCAGGTTCTAGAAAGGCCTCTCTTCCTGGTTTATAGAGAACCATGTTTTCATCATGTGCTCACATGACACAGAAAGCACATGACAAAATCTCTGGTGTCTCCTCTTACAAGGGAACTGAACCCACACCATGACAACCCCACTCTCATGACCTCATCTAAGTACTTCCCAAAAGCCCTACCTCCAGATACCATCACTACAAGGGATAAAGCTTCAACACATAAATCTGCAGGGCAAACACATATTGAATCCAGAGTGAACCACATGCTGCTACTGCTGCTAAGTCACTTCGGTAGTGTCCGACTCTGTGCAACCCCACAGGCTCCTCGGTCCCTGGGATTCTCCAGGCAAGAGTACTGGAGTGGGTTCCCATTTCCTTCTCCAATGCATTAAAGTGAAAAGTGAAAGTGAAGCTGCTCAGTCTTGCCGACTCTTAGCGACCCCATGGAATACAGCCTACCAGGCTCCTCCGTCCATGGGATTTTTCCAGGCAAGAGTACTGGAGTGGGTTGCCATTGCCTTCTCCCAGCAAACCACATAGCTGGGTACTATATGAACTAGAAATTAGAATAAGGAATTTTTGACTTGAGGTAAGATGAGAACTTATATTTACTTTCTTTAATACATTTTCCGTAATATCAAAGACTTTTGTGTAAAAATATCAACTATTCAATAGTGGCTTCCAGAAAATGCACAAGTGATCAATGAATGATATTTAGTATGAGGGCTACTGAAAGTGGGAGCAGGATGTCCACTTATAAGAGCAAACAGCTTGGCAGGATTATTGAAGAAGTCCTTATTTTTCATGTTTCCCTATGTGAAAATTCTCTCCACTCCCAGAAGGAAAATACAGTTTTTTTGTCTTTTTTTTAAAGTCTAAACTATTCTTACCCAAATCTACTGCTCAAAGAGTGATAGGTGAGGTTGCGAGAAGAAACTGGGTTTTTACTCATGAATCATATATGAGATCTCTCTTAAAGCAACTTACCCTCAGAAATTAGGCTTTTTCTGCTTATGTATGTGCATTTATTAAGGTACTCTTGGAGGCATATTATTTGGGCAATTGAAGAATTATGAAAGCCTAGTTTTGGCTGTGGCTCTGAGCCATATTTTCTATTCAGCTTTATCAATAATAAAACTCATATTTCAGTATCTTAGTGTATTAGTCCATTCAGGCTGATACAACAAAAATACCACAGACTGGGTGGTTTAAACAACAAACATTTGTTTCTCACCATTCTGTAGGCTGGGAAGTCCAAGAACAAAGTGCAGGCTGATTTGATGTCTGGTGCCAGCTGCTTTCTGGTTCATAGATTATCATCTTCTTGTTATATCTTCACATGATGAAAGGAGTGAGAGAACCCTCTGAGGTCTCTTTTATAAGGACATTAATCCCTTTCCTGGAGGTGCCAAACTCATGACCTAACTATCTCCCAAAGACCCCAACTCCTTACACTATCACAGTGGGGACTGGGATTTCCACATGTGAATTTGGAAGGGATACATTCAATATATAACAATTGATTTCTTTTACAGTTTTTTCAATTTGTTAGAAATCATACTGGAGAGAAAAGAATGAATAGTCATCATTCCTAAAGCTCAGTTGCTAAAATTTGTAAATCAAGAGGTTCTTCTATAAAGAGAAGAATGTTTTATAATTACATACACACACAAAAGGCACCAGCCTAATTTTTGCTGAACTCTCTAGTAGTGCCTTGTTGTTCCTTACAAGACTAACAATGCTTCATATTTGTTCATCTTTTCCAAGTTTTTAGGTTGATCATACATCTTTTCTCCCCTGATCTTTGTAGACCTTGTAATCTAAGCAGGCGGGTATTTTTGCCTCATTTTATTCATGAGGTAATGCGAATTTGGAGAATCTAAAAGTGGCATCATAAGAACTAGAAAATGATTGAGATGGAAAATGGAACCCACACTTGTAACTCTGAGTTCACTGCCCATCAACTCATTAACTAATTAATAAACTAGTTCAATAAAATCAATTGTCAGACACTGTGCAAAGTCCTACAGATACATTGATGAGCTACATAGACATGATGACTGCTCTTACAGACAGTTTACAGTCTAGAAGGTAAAAGAGACCATAACATTTTAAAGTTATTAAAGTTAAAAATGTACAATCATAGGAGAAAGTCAGGATGCTAGGGATCACAGTAGAGAACACCTAAGCCAGTCTATACCTTTGACACTTCTCTAAGTGTCAAAGTGTCAAATTAAATAGAATTTTAATGCCAACAATGTATCCAAAGGTCATCACTGTTAGACATAAAGGATCAGAGTAGCTACTATATATTTCTATCTAACAAAATCTATTATAAGGACACTCCAGTCATTCTTCATTATTTAACCTGTTCATAACCATTTGACACAAAGGATACAAACATGGATATGACATGGCTTCCATCCTCAAAGCACTCACAACCTTGTGGGAGAGACACATATGTCAGTGTACAATTGCTACAAAATAGGGCACGTTTTTGATGAATATGTGTGCCAACTGCAAGTATCCAGAGGTATCACTAAGATAGTAAACTTTGAGCTAGTTCTCGAAAGATATGTAAAAATTGGTCAAGTAAAGAAGATGATGATATACACAAAAAGAGACAGAAAGTGAAAAGACAATCTATTGTTAGAGTCGTGATATATGTAGAAGATGGAAAATGTTTAATTTGCTTTCACTGCTGGATACTTCGAAGGAATATATAAAGAGGTCCAGAGTTCTATGGGGAGTTATGCTGAGGTGAGATTGCAAAGACAAAATGATTATAACCTTAACAAGGAGGCAATGGAGCCATTAAAGATCTTTAAATATAGGATTATTATGAAGATATTTTAGGATTCTGCATTGTAGATGGGTTGTAGTAGAAAGACCCATGCAGGGAGACTAATTAGGAAGCTGTGGCAATAGTCCAGTCAAGAGACAAACGAAGTCAGTGAGTGCAGATAATAGATGCAGAATTTAGAACACTTTCTAAAAAAATGTTTTCAGTGCTTTAGTGTTTGTGATGAACAAAAGTCATAATGATTAATGCTTAGATACTACAAGCATTTTAGGTAGAATAGATATCCAGGTATGGAATTGTGGCTATGATAATAATTTAACTAAGTGTGACCATTGAGTATTTAGTGATACCAATAATAGATTTTTACAGAGAGTTAATTGTATCACTTCAAAACTTCTAGAATATAACTTGGTTGAACTGAAGTTGAACTTCAAGATTTGAAGGATAAGAAGATCAATGGGTTTCAACATTGGAATTATATCTTATTGTAAGAGTCTAATTATAGTCTGAGTATAGGAGTTTTGGAAGCAAGCATCTAAACAATATAAACAAAATAACTAGTCTTTGGTTAATCTTACTTTCGGGTAACTAATGTTCTAACTTTAAATTTAAATATTTTCTTTTATTAAGATGATTACATTCTTTGTTTTTACTAGATGGATATAAATTTTACACAACTTATGTGCGTAAGGAATACAGATTACTGCATTTCTTTGATACTTTATTTTTTAAGTTAATCAAATAAGTTGCTATTTTTAGGAAAAATACTTGTACTATGTAGCCAAAATAAGAAATAACAATTTAAGCATAGAATTGGTGATCCTCACTGTTTAATTTAATGTATTCTAAAGAGCCCTCATACATGTATTAAATATAAATGTAATGAACTTCTGTAAATTATTTAAAAATAAAATAAAATTGGATGTTAAAGTCACATAAATAATTATTAAATAATACAAAATATTGTGACAATGAATGAATATATAAAGCCACTTCATGCTTAAATAAAAATTTTAAGCTAAAAAGAGCATTTTCATTTGAGTATCTTTGTAAAGTGCAAAAATACTGTCAAATAAATGTAGGGAAATTAGCAAATAGATGACAATAACTTTTAGAAATAAATTTTCCACTTTTTCAAAATAAAATTGCTAAAACAGTTGTAAAATCCTAGTTGTAGATTTTTGACAACATACTCCCATGAGAGTTTCCATCTATCTCTAAATAGTTTAATTTTTAAAGTAACTCATGTTAGCTTTGCAGGAGATGTTAGTTGAATCACACATAAATCATCATCAGAAGTACCTATTCTATTTTAAGCTCAGATGAGGTTCAAAAGGAGTGCATGAAAGGGCAGGGCTAAAAATTCACAAGAGAGCAAATCTGCTAAGAATGCAGCTTCTGCAATCAGAAAGACTCAGGTACCAGGCTTGTTCTAGCACTTTCTGGCTCCATGGCCTTGAGAATTTAACATTTTGTGCCTAATCTCCTATTTGTAGAATTAGCCTACTAATGGCACCCCACTCCAGTACTCTTGCCTGGAAAATCCCATGGACGGAGGAGCCTGGAAGGCTGCAGTCCATGGGGTCGCTAAGAGTCAGACACGACTGAGCGACTTCACTTTCTCTTTTCACTTTCATGCATTGGAGAAGGAAATGGCAACCCACTCCAGTGTTCTTGCCTGGAGAATCCCAGGGATGGGGGAGCCTGGTGGGCTGCCATCTAAGTGGTCGCACAGAGTCGGACACGACTGAAGTGACTTAGCATAGCATAGTGATCATAGGGATGTCAAGAAAATTAATGATATGAAAGAAGTACATATATTAGCATAGTACCTAGAACATTATAGGTGTCCACTAATAGCAGTCAGCAATTTTTTTATTCTTTTTTAAATGACAAAGAAAGTGGAAAGAAAAGTCAAAGGAAGAAAGGATAACAAAAATAGTGAAAAAAAGATAGATTACTCATAAGAGTCAATTATTTTGATAACATACTTGTCAAAAGCAACAATGAAAGGAAGAAAATAGGAAAATATTTTTGAACTACTGTGAGAAAATAACTGTCTACCTAAAATTATGTACTCCATAAAAGTATTTTCAAGGACAAGGATGAAATAAACAATTTTTACATGAATAAATCTTGAGTGTTTTTGCCAAGGATTTTTCAATAACAGAAATTCTAAAGATTATATTTAGGGAGAATGAAAATGACCCCAGAGAGAAGAGTAAGGTGGTTAAACATGAAAACCAAACCAAAACTGTCATTCATTTAGGTATACACATTGAAAACGTCTATATGTGATGACAATTAATTTATAGGGTCAAAATATCAGAAAAAAAGGTTTGATGACAAAATAATGTTAATCCAGTTGCCCAGTGTCTACCTGCCTGACAATGTATCCTTCATTAGATTTCTTCCTATCTCTGTCTTACTTTTCTACTCCCTTACTTTTGCTACTATCACCTACTAAATAAAATACTTTTATTCAAAATTTAGCATCATCAACAATTAAGATAAGTCAAATCAAAACCACAATGAAATACTAGTGGACATAATTTTAAAGGCAAATAATGAGTGTTGACAATGATAAACAATATGTGGTATATCTAGCCAATGGAATATTCTGCCACCCAAAAAAGAATGATATACTGATATACAGAATTATATGGTTGGACCTTGAAAACATTACAGTAAATCTCAGAAACCAATTACAAAAAAAAAAAACCATATTTTATGACTGTATTTATATGAAATATCCAGAATAGCAAGCTCTTTAGGACAGAATATAGATTAGTGGTTGTTCAGGGCTGGGGAAGGGTGAGGAACTTTGGAGCTTTTGCTGAGTATATTTCTTTTAGAGTGATCAAAATGATCTAAAATTGACTATAATGATAAGTGTATAACTCTGAATAAAATCATGATCATTGAATTGTACATTTTTAATAGATGAATTATATCATACATGAATTATATGCATATATTACATTCTCAATAAAGCATACATATATTGATATATTAAATTAGTTATTTCACAAAAATGAAAAAAACTGCCAATGCACTTATAGAATGTTGTTCAATCATACTAAAAAAAAAGAAGATAACAATGAAATAATATTTAGCATGAACTAGATAGGCAAAACTTAAGAAGTCTGATAACATTCAGTGTTATTGAAAATCGGGATAAAATAGAAAGACTATTGCCAGGAGCTGGGAGAAGGGGTGAATGGAGAAACTGTATGGATACAGAGTTCCAGCTAGGAAATATGAAAAAGTTGAGATGGATGGCAGTTGTGACACAATGTGAAGGTACTTAATGTTAGAGAGAAATGTACACTTAGAAGTGGTTAAAATGGTAAATTTTGCCATGTCTATAATAGATTCTTTAAAAGCAGAAAGAAAGAGAAGGAAGGTGGGAAGGAAAAGAAACTGGAAATCAATGGAAATCTTTATCCACTGGTGTCTGAAGTATATATCAGAAAAGAAGTTAAAAAGTGGACAACCAGATTCGGAATCTGACATGTGATGCAGATCCTTCCCCTCCTATCGGTATCTTCTCACCTCAGCACATCTGTGATGCCCTCGCTGGCTTGTTGAGCACAAGAGTGAATGCTTCCCTGCCTGGAGCTCCTGAGGAAAGTTTTCTCTCATTCTTATTCAAGGAAGAATCACTAAATTGAAACCAGGGAACCACAGACTTCTCTCTCTCTGACTTCGTTCTGTGTACTTTGCTGTCCTTAAGCAAGCATGCTTTCTTGCCTCTACTTTCTCTCCTCATTTATTAAATTGGTTCAGTTCAGTTCAGTTCAGTCGCTCAGTCGTGACTGACTCTTTGCGACCTCATGAATCACAGAATGCCAGGCCTCCCTGTCCATCACCAACTCCCAGAGTTTACTCAAACTCATGTCCATCAAGTCAGTGATGCCATCCAGCCATCTCATCCTCTGTCGTCCCCTTCTCCTCCTGCCCCCAATCCCTCCCAGCATCAGAGTCTTTTGCAATGAGTCAACTCTTCGTATGACGTGGCCAAACTATTGGAGTTTCAGCTTTAGCATCAGTCCTTCCAAAGAACACCCAGGGCTGATCTCCTTCAGAATGGACTAGTTGGATCTCCTTGCAGTCCAAGGGACTCTCAAGAGTCTTCTCCAACACCACAGTTCAAAAGCATCAATTCTTTGGCACTCAGCTTTCTTCACAGTCCAACTCTCACATCCATACATGACCACTGGAAAAACCATAGCCTTGACTAGATGGACCTTTGTTGGCAAAGTAATGTCTCTGCTTTTTAATATGCTATCTAGGTTGGTCATAACCCTCCTTCCAAGGAGTAAGTGTCTTTTAATTTCATGGCTGCAATCACCATCTGCAGTGATTTTGGAGCCCAGAAAAATAAAGTCAGCCACTATTTCCACTGTTTCCCCATCTAATTCCCATGAAGTGATGGGACCAGAGGCCATTATCTTAGTTTTCTGAATGTTGAGCTTTAAGCCAACTTTTTCACTGTCCTCTTTCACTTTCAACAAGAGGCTTTTTAGTTCCTCTTCACTTTCTGCCATAAGGGTGGTGTCATCTGCATATCTGAGGTTATTGATATTTCTCCCAGCAATCTTGATTCCAGCTTGTATGGAACATGAATGAGGGGAGTCTACACTCAGGTATGCAATGCTAATACCCTCACTTTCTACCTACAAGTATCCCTCTCTTTGGCTTGAATTGTGTGGTATCAGAGTTGAATAATACTCTCTTTAATTCTTAGATTTCTGACTTTCATCTAGAAATTTTAAAAAAAAAGTAGGTTTGATATTGAATAAATCAAGGAGAGTAGCATTAGTCTTTCCCTTCCTATTGCAAGGAGACTGAAAAAATTAGCCATAAAATTATTTCTGGTTCATCAAGAAAAATATAGAGCAACAAACACAATTCTATCTTGATTCTGAAGTTTGGAGTGGAAAAGAGGAATTTGGAGAAAGTATTGTGTTTTTGTTCCTATGAATTGTCATTATTGGCACATTCATTATGTTATAAGAAATAAAAAATATTTAGTTCTTTTAAGGTTGCTTGGAATCAATACATTTGGAATCAAATAAGAGATTTAAAGAAAAAACTAGCCATTAAATATCTATTCATATCTTTCAGACGCATTTCTCATTAATGTCAATAACTTCCTTTTCAAGAGTTTTATCATATTTCCCACAGGGGATGCCTATAGGGTAGTAAAAATACTAATGAAATAAAAGACCTTGAAATAGTAAAATGAATAAATTAATTTTTTTTTAAATAAACAGTATCAGTGTTTGAGTTCTAGCTAAAATTCTATCATTAATAATGGGATCTTGGAAAATTTGGTAACGCTATGTAGGTTGCAAAGTGATCTGTTCAGTTCAGTTCAGTCTCTCAGTCACGTCTGACTCTTTGTGACCCCATGGTCTGCAGCAAACCAGGCCTCCCTGCCCAGCACCAACTCCTGGAGTTCACTCAAACTCATGTCCATTGAGTCAGTGATGCAAACCAACCATCTCATCCTCTGTCATCCCCTTCTTCTCTTGCCTTCAATCTTTCCCAGAATCAGGGTCTTTTCCATTGAGTCAGTTCTTCATATCAGGTGGCCAAAGTATTGGAGTTTCACCTCCAGGATCCTTCCAATGAATATTCAGGAATGATTTCCTTTAGGATGGATTAGTTGGATCTCCTTGCTGTCCAAGGGACTCTCAAGAGTCTTCTCCAACACCACAGTTCAAAAACATCAATTCTTCCATGCTAAGCTTTCTTTATAGTCAAACTCTCACATCCATACATGACCACTGGAAAAACCATACCCTTGACTAGACGAACCTTTGTTGGCAAAGTAATGTCTCTGCTTTTTAATATGCTGTCTAGGTTGATCATAACTTTTCTTCCAAGGAGTAAGCGTCTTTTAATTTCATGGCTGCAGTCACTATCTGCAGTGACTTGGAGCCAAAAAATAAATAAATAAATAAATAAAGTCAGCCACTGTTTCTATTGTTTCCCCATCTATTTGCCATGAAGTGATGGGACCAGACTCCATGATCTTAGTTTTCTGAATGTTGAGCTTTAAGCCAGTTTTTTCACTCTCCTCTTTCACTTTCATCAAGAGGCTCTTTAGTTCTTCTTTGCTTTCTGCCATAAGGGTGGTGTCATCTGCATATCTGAGGTTATTGATATTTCTCCTGGCAATCTTGATCCCTGCTTGTGCTTCATCCAGCCCAGTGTTTCTCATCATGTACTCTGCATATAAGTTAAACAAGCAGGGTGATAATATACAGCCTTGATGTACTCCTTTCCCTATTTGGAACCAGTCTGTTTTTCCATGTTCAGCTCTAACTGTTGCTTCCTGACCTGCATACACTGTTACACTGCACACACTGCATACACTGTTACACTGGAAGATATCTAAGATATTCCCGTTTTAATTTCAGAGTCTTTACAGTTTTGTCAGGTATTTAAATTGATGCTTTCCACAATGTTAAAATATACACCTTAAGAAATAACTGCATGACTGCCATATGTTTTCAATCTATTATTTGGAGTTTTGTAGACAAAACTTGAATCATCAAGCATACTTAGATTATCCCCACTTCTTAAGCAATAAAAGATGCTGCTTTGCATAGAATCTATTATTTCTATATTTCAAAATATGTTTATGTTTGGCTTCCCGCTAAGACAACATATTCACTATGAATATCTTAGTTTTTTATTCTCTTCCTTCCCAATATTTCTTATCTAGTCACTTGTTATAATGAAGGACCAATCAATAAAAGAATGTTAAGAAGAATGTTAAGACTCCTGATGAAAGATAAAAAGGAGACTGAAAAGTTGGCTTAAAACTCAATATTCAGAAAACTAAGATCATGCCATCTGGTCCCATCACTTCATGGCAAATAGGTGGGGAAACAATGGAAACAGTGACAGACTTTATTTTGGGGGGCTCCAAAATCACTGTAGATGATGCCTGTAGCCATGAAATTAAAAGATGCTTGCTCCTTGGAAGAAAAGTTATGATCAACCTAGAAAGTATATTAAAAAGCAGAGACATTACTTTGCCATCAAAGGTCCGTCTAGTCAAAGCTATGGTTTTTCCAGTAGTCATGTATGAATGTGAGAGTTGGACTATAAAGAAAGCTGAGCACCAAAGAATTGATGCTTTTCAACTGTGGTGTTGGAGAAGACTCTTGAGAGTCCCTTGGACAGCAAGGAGATCCGACCAGTCCATCCTAAAGGAAATCATTCCTAAATATTCATTGGAAGGACTGATGCTGAAGGTGAAACTCCAATACTTTGGCCACCTGAGTCAAAGAACTGATTTATTTGAAAAGACCCTGATGCTGAGAAAGATTGAAGGCAGTAGGAGAAGGGGACAACAGAGGATGGGATGGTTGGATGACATCACCAACTCGATGCACATTAGTTTGAGTAAGCTCTGGGAGTTGGTGATGGGCAGGGAAGCCTGGCATGCTGCAGTCCATGGGGTCACAAAAATTTGGACACAACTGAGCAACTGAACTGAAATGAAGACTGCCTTATGGTTCATCTGTAAAAGAAACTTTAGGAAAGAGGTATATTTAGATTTTTTCTACTACATTCATCTCTTGCTGGAGACTGGAAACAGAATTCACTGAGTTCAGTAATCTTCAATAAAATATATAGTCCATAGAGTTATGTTAAGTCTAAACACATCCTCCAGGACTGGAATGTGATTCTCTGCATGTTGGAGTCTCTGCTATCTAGCACCAGGTGAAAAATATGACAGATTTTCTATATAGCAGTCTTCACATGTCAATGCTAACTCCCTAACTATCCATGCCCCCTCATTCTTCCCCTATGGTAACTGTAAGTTCATTCTCTAAGTCTGTGAGTCTGTTTCCATTTTGTAAATAAACTAGTTTAAATAATTTTTTTTAGATTCCACTTATAAGGGATATCATATGATGTTTGTCTTTATCTAAGTTATTTCACTTAGTATGATAATCTTTGGGTCCATTCATGTTGCTGCAAATGTCATTATTTCATTCTTTTTTACAGCTGAGTAATAGATGGCTGGATGGCATCACCAATTCGATGGATATGAGTTTGAGTGAACTCCCAGAGTTGGTGATGGACAGGGAGGCCTGGCGTGCTGTGATTCATGGGGTCGCAAAGAGTCGAACACGACTGAATGACTGAACTGAACTGAACTGAAACTGAATTTAACTGAAGGAAGCAATGACATGAATAATAATAATAATAAAAACGGCTTCAAATCAATTAGGCCAGACACATTTTGAGTACTTTGCAAAAGTTACCCCATAAAATTTACCAACTTTACATAGATGTTTTAAATAATCATTCTGAAACTGCATTTGTTCAAGGGGAAAGAATACCACCCTACAGAATTCATTAATGTATTAGAGCCAAGTTGTATATCTCAGGCTTGATAAACCAGTTTCCCCTCAGATTCAAGGTTTGGTCCCATGTTTATTCAATCTCATAATTTGCATGGAACTCAATGTTTTCTCTAAGAACTTTGGTTCATTAGAGGGTAAGAAAATAAAACTTGTGGGTTAATAGAAATGAACATGGGCTATGTATTGTAAGATTTGTAAAGTTGTAGAATTCTGAATTTATAAGAACTTGACTGCCTTCTTTGAGTGTTCATTGATTACAATTTTTAAAAAGGAATCAAAGAATAGATAGTGAAAAATGAGTATGGTTCATTCAATCCCAGCAGCATTTTTAAACACTGGCTAAATATACAGTCATGACAAGCCAACAGATTTAAGGTTAAAAAATAGACATTATGAAAATGAATTACTGAATATATCAAAGTTTTATATTACTGAGTTCCAAATACATTGTCCTTTGGCCTAAAATTTGTAGACTCATCCATAGAATATTTGCTTCAGTTGAATTGTCAACTGAATATTCTTCAGGAATGTTCTATAAAAGGGCATCATGTTTATACTCCGGAGTATCTACAACAAATATTTATGGAGCAGCTTCTATGTGCTGAGCATTGTTTTAGGGTAAAGCTCTGGACATAAGGCTTCAACTACACTTGAGAGCCACACCCTAGTAAACTATTCAAACAGATATAAACCCTCCCAAATTAAATAAAATGTGTATAATTAAAAATAAAGTAACATAAACAAATAAATAAATAAGATATATTCATGTAAACAAATAAACCAAGGGGATTTCCCTGGCAGCCAAGTGATTGAGGCTTCACCTTCAACGCAGGGAGTATGGGTTCGACCCTTGGTAAGGAGCTAAGATTCCACATGCCTTGTGGCCAAAAAACCAAAACATATGACTGAAGCAATACTGTAGCAAAGTCAGTAAAGATTTTAAAAATGGTCCACGTCAAAAAATTATTTTAAAAAATAAACCAAGTCTATGGGAAAAAAAATTGATGATTTTGAAAGCTATTACAAAGATCTTCTCTGAAGAGGAGTCAGTTACATGAAGATGGGGTGAAAAAAGCATTCTAGGCAGAGAGAAAATCAATTGCCAAACCTCAAGTAAAGGTTTGACTGATATTGTTTGCAATATAGAGAGACCAGTGTTCCTGGAATTTACCGCATAGAAGAAGGGAGGCTGGAGATGAAATCAGTGAAGGAAGCTGAGATCAATCAGGTCCTGTCTTCCAGGCAAAGGGAAGGAAAATAGATTTTACTTGACTTGAATTACAAAGAGAAACCACTGAAATGGGGGAGGGGTGAGGAGCTTCCAATAGCCCCGGTCCACCTGGAGGGTAAACTAGCTCTAATGACCTCCTCCAACAGTGTGATTGTTATTCTGTTTCTAAAACTGAGGCAAGTACTCCAACTCCTGCATTACAGAAATCTGTGAAGACAAAGTGTTATTCACTAAGCAACACCATGGACTGTAGCCGGCCAGGGTCCACTGTCCAAGGAATTCTCTAGGCAAGAATACTGGAGTGGGTAGACATTCCCTTCTCCAGGGGATCTTTCTGACCTAGGGATCAAACCCTTGTCTCTTGCATGGCAGCAGGCAGATTATTTTTACCATCTGAGCCACCAGGAAGCCCAATTACTGTGTAACAGGCATTCAATCAAGTGCTTTGAATGAATTACCTTATTTAATTTCACAATAATTCTGGGTTATGTATTAATATTTTTGTTTGTTTGTTTGGAAAATAAAACAGAGAGATCAAACATCTTGACCCAAGACATACAGTTGGTACATGCCAGAGCCAGAATTCAAACCAGGTCTGTCTCCAACTGCTGTTTCCATGATCATGAAAAGGGAAGCAAAGTGCTAGTAAAATGGAAGGAAAAAACAATAGTCACCAGTAACCCAGAGTAACTTCACTGCATCTAAAGCATTGACAGGAACTGATTCAAAATTAGCCACACTTATAAGATGAAAGTAGTTTCTCAAATAAAATTTAATGTAACATACTTTTGTGCTTGATAATATCAAGTTTCTTTTCTCAGTTAGGTCTAAAGACCTAAAAAGATCCTTAGTCCTATAAATACCTATAGTACTTTGGGTAATATTTATATAAATGTATCAATACAGTCTCAGAGTTTAAAAATTAATCAGCTGGATTTTTTTTCACAGAAATACAAAAGAATTTATTACTTTGTCTACTTATTACTTTTTGTCTAATCATCTATTCTGTCCTACTGGTTTGACAAAACTGGTCTTTTATTTTGGCATAAGGTAAACAAGTATTACTCAATAAATTACAGGAAATTGGAGCCTTCAAGGCATATTTCAGAAACAACAAGTTCTTTTCACTCATTTATAACCAGTGGGACATACCCACCAAGTGACAGGCCATTACCTACAAGTAGATTAATCACATTAAATATGCTTCTATGTACCATTAGAAATATTGCCTGAATAAATCACTTTATGTTAGAAAATGGGTGAACTGAAATAGTTAACATCTCTAAAATTTTCATAGCCCTTAGTTTCCATATTTCTTATAGTGATGGTTGAATTCAAATAGACCACAGTTATAAAATAACACTGGAGAAAATTCACCGCTAGCACCAGGATTAATACAGTGTTCACAAATACGGTGAATACTAAATATAGGTATGGTGTGACTGCTAGAACCAGAGTTCACAAATATGTACAAAAGTCACAGACTCTCCCTTAAGAAGCTGTCATGAAGTATCAGCGCTTTACCTCTGAAGAAGCCATAGAACCTGACTATAGATGAAAAATCAGTGATCAGAGTCAACATTACTAATGTTGGGTACAAACCAATGATATGTGCTTCTTGTAGCGCTGCACTGAGGATCGAGCGTAAGGTCAGTGGCATTCTTTCCAAAAATTCATAACCTGAACCAAAGAGGAAACTATTAGACAAATCCAAAATGAAAGAGAAGCTACAAAAATCACTGGCCTATACTCTTCTAAAATATCAAGATCAATAAACACTAAGAAAAGTCAAAGAATTTTTCCTGATTAAATGAAATTAAAGAAATACGATTACTGAGTGCAATGAGTATTCCAGTTTGAGTCCTGGACCAAGAAAAAAAATGGCTATACAGGGCATTATGTGAGAAATTGATGGAATTTGAATAGAGACTGTGGATTAAATATGAAATCATGTAAGATAAAAGATGATGTAAGAAGGGGTTTTTGATCTGTAAAATTTAACTTCTCCTATAGAAGTATGACCTTCCTCTTGAGAAATCCATATGCAGGTCAGGAAGCAACAGTTAGAACCGGACATGGAACAACAGACTGTTCCAAATAGGAAAAGGAGTACGTCAAGGCTGTATATTGTCACCCTGCTTATTTAACTTATATGCAGAGTACATCATGAGAAACGCTGCGCTGGAAGGAGCACAAGCTGGAATCTAGATTGCCAGGAGAAATATCAATCACCTCAGATATGCAGATGACACCACCCTTATGGCAGAAAGTGAAGAGGAACTCAAAAGCCTCTTGATGAAAATGAAAGAGGAGAGTGAAAAAGTTGGCTTAAAGCTCAACATTCAGAAAACAAAGATCATGGCATCCAGTCCCATCACTTCATGGGAAATAGATGGGGAAACAGTGGAAACAGTGTCAGACTTTATTTTTCTGGGCTCCAAAATCACTGCAGATGGTGATTGCAGCCATGAAATTAAAAGACACTTACTCCTTGGAAGGAAAGTTATGACCAACCTAGATAGCATATTCAAAAGCAGAGACATTACTTTGCCAACAAAGGTCCGTCTAGTCAAGGCTATGGTTTTTCCAGTAGTCATGTATGGATGTGAGAGTTGGACTGTGAAGAAAGCTGAGCACCGAAGACTTGATGCTTTTGAACTGTGGTGTTGGAGAAGACTCTTGAGAGTCCCTTGGACTGCAAGGAGATCCAACTAGTCTATTCTAAAGGAGATCAGTCTTTGGTGTTCATTGGAAGAAATGATGCTAAAGCTGAAACTCCAGTACTTTGGCCACCTCATGCAAAGAGTTGATTCATTGGAAAAGACTGATGTTGGGAGGGACTGGGGGAAGGAGGAGAAGGGGACAATAGAGGATAGGATGGCTGGATAGCATCACCGACTCTATGGACATGAGTTTGAGCGAACTCCGGGAGTTGGTGATGGACAGGGAGGCCTGGCGTGCTGCGATTCATGAGGTCGCAAAGAGTCGGACACGACTGAGCAACTGAACTGACTGATAAAAGTCTGATGGCAGCCATGAAATTAAAAGATGCTTGCTCCTTGGAAGGAAAGTTTTGACCAACCTAGATAGTATATTGAAAAGCAGAGATATTACTTTGCCAACAGAGTTCCATCTAGTCAAGGCTATAGTTTTTCCAGTGGTCATGTATGGATATGAGAGTTGGACTGTGAAGAAAGCTGAGCATGGAAGAATTGATGCTTTTGAACTGTGGTGTGGAGAAGACTCTTGAGAGTCCCTTGGACTGCAAGGAGATCCAACCAGTCCATTCTAAAGGAGATCAGTCCTGGGTGTTCATTGGAAGAACTGATGCTATAGCTGAAACTCCAATTCTTGGGCCACCTCATGCGAAGAGTTGACTCATTGGAAAAGGCCCTGATGCTGGGAGGGATTGGGGGTAGGAGGAGAAGGGGACGACAGAGGATGAGATGGCTAGATGGCATCACTGACTCGATGGACGTGAGTTTGAATAAACTCACGTCCATCGAATGGGGGTCGCAAAGAGTCGGACACAACTGAGTGACTGAACTGAACTGATAGAAGTATTTAAGGTCAAAGGAGCCTGGTGTCTCTTACTTGCTCTGGAATGGTTCAAAAAAATACTCTTACATTTTAATTTACAGGAATATATATTGTTTTAGCTTTACACAAATGGGATTAAGTACACTGTTCCGCAACAGGGTGTTTTTACTTAACAATGTATGTTGAAAGTCTTTCCATGTCTGGATACATATTCTTATTTTATTCCTTTTAATTGTGTCATTATATTTTATAAGCACTGATGACTATTTAAGTAGTTTTGAATTTTAAATATTATAAACAATGTATTATTAATCTTTATTATGCCTGTATTTTATAACTCTGTCCCAATGTTTCTAGAGAAATAGTTGGTAGAATTATTAGATCCAATGGTACAAGAAATTTAAATCCTGGTAGATGGTACCAAGTCACCTTCCAAAAATCTGAATAATTTACCATATTCTTTAACAATGTATGCGACTCCTATTTGCCTTCATCCTCCTCACCACTGAACATTAACAATTTACATTTCATCCAAGTTATGTGTATCATTATTGTTTTAATTTGACTTTTGCAGATTACTGATGAGGTTGAAAATTTTTCAATTCATGCATTGGTCATTTGTACTTATTTTCCAAAAGTCTATATTTTTCACTTGCCCATTTTTTTTCCCTTTTGCCATTTTATTGTTGAATCATAAAGCCTCCTGTATATTATGGTAGATAATCCATTCTGCATTTAAACAAACAAACATAAAAAGCCTTTTTCCACCCTGTGCTTGTCCTGTACCTTTGTTTATGATGTCTGTATGAATTTTAAGCTTTGTGTAGTGAATTTTTTCAATCTTTTGTTTACGTGTTCTTAATTTGACATCTTGTTTAATAAGTTTGTCCTATCCCTAAATTCTAAAACTATCCTTCTACATTTTCTTCTATTATTTTAAAAAAGTATATATCCTAATTAACTAGTAATTTTATATAGTATGAAGTACCTATTGAAATAAATTTTGTTTCCAAATAAATATTCATTCCTATTTAATTTAACGCTTAATTTTACTTTCCTTACTAACTTGAAGTTTAATTTTTTTCATATTTTAAATTACTACCTAGGTATTATCTGTTTCTCTTCTTCTTATTCAGTATCATGTATGTATTTCTGAAACAATACCATGCTATTTTACCTCTGTGACATATTAAAGTTTATGTCAGAACAATGTCCCACTTTCACTTCCTGAATTAAACATGTGATGCAGTAATTAAGAACACAGATTTCAGAGCCAGTCCTGATCATAGCACTTTCTGACCACTGAGGCGTCAGTTGAACTTTCTGTATCTCCTATTCCTTATCTCTAAAATTTGCAAAAGAATAGGATTACTACCATCATTATAGGATTGCTAGAAGTATAGCATTATTATTCACTGTGATAAATAAATTAGTTGATACAGGTAAAATTATTAGATCAGTATTTATTTTATAATACTCTATGAATGCTTCCTATTACTATTACCCCTTATGTTTTATTTTAGAAAACTATGATCATTCTTTTGCAATTTTTGCTTCTTATAAATTTCTGTAATTTCAATAAATATTACCATGTATTTATACTTTGTTTAACAGGGCAGTTAAACAAGATTAATCAGGCACAAGGTTAATCAGACACAAGGTTAATCAGACCTGAAATACTTTGTGTGTAGTTTGGTATTACTGAATAATGGAGCCCTGCCTTCATAAGAAAGTTTATAAATAGAGTCCAATATATCCCTCCCTCCACTCTGGACTTTCTATGGTGACAGCTGCCCACTCCAACCACTGACAAACAGCTCTCAGGACTCTGAGAAGAACAGTTAGAAAATTTCCTCACTGCAAGAATTTTGTTTTTACTACACAATCTCTTAACAAATGTATGTTTGTCTCAGTGCGCTGTGACTGAGTTACTGTGTTTTATCATCTGCGAGGAGGTTGCTATTTGGTGTACTTCATAAGAAGAGCATCCACAATATTCCAGAATTGGCAATTTCAGAAGAGAAAGTCATAAATGACCCCCATTCCCATCTGTTTCAAGGCTGCATTTTACTAAAAAGGCATAATAGATTAATGTGCACCATATGAAAGAATTTTTGTTTAACCAAATTCATAAAGCTTGTTTTTAAGGGTTCTCACTAAAACATATGGTTAGGTGAGATGGTATAATTATATCCATATTGCTATGGTAAATATGATAACTGCATTAGTCTTTTGTATAAAACACACTACTGGATTTTGTGGTCCAATCCTGCTGTTACTGATTGTCTTCTTGATGTAATATAAATGGCTCCCTAAACTGCAAGTAATCTAATCAGTCTTGTATTTTTTTGTATTTATGACATCATTTCTATAGAACTAAAAATTCAGTTCACTAGTTACTGTCATAAACATACTGTACTAAGTACAAGGAGTGATAATAGGCTGTATTTGTTCTATTGTTTTACTTTGTTCTACCAAGTGACAGCATGAACTTGCATCTAAAACACAAGTTATTGTGCTCTGCAGGCCAAAATATAGGCTGGTCTGGAGTATGAGCTAATAGTGTAGACATGCGATAACAGTGAACGGGCTATCTGGGTTTCAGTGAATAAGGCAACTTTGCAGTTCATCTGAGAGAAGCACAGTCCAGCATCACCACAGCAGTGTATCCATCTGTGAGTGTTAGGAGCTCTGAATGAGAGTATTGCAAAGACTGTGTCTAGTTCACCAGTTATTGAATGTTGCACACTGCTTTGCCTGTATGATAATAAAAGGGACCACAGACAGGACTATTGTTTCAGGAGGGTACAAATAGTGGGTATCCTGATGCATTATGTCATCAAAGTATACAACATCACAGAAAAAAATGGATGACTTTCAACAGAGGGCTATTATGTTGAGCCATGCTAGTTACTTTGAGACACTTGTGAAGAAAAGAATACATTTCAATTATTCACCAGAGATAGTCTCCTAGATGCTTTGTAATTACTGGATCAGTCATTATAAATGTGACTCACATAGAATGCATTGTGCAATGCAGAGATTAAATCAATGGTTTTTAGTTGAACAATAAACAATAACTACAAAAATTGAACTTGGAATCTTTAGAATTCATCGAAATCTTTGAGCAATTTCTCTTCTCTAACCTCAGAAACACATCTGCAATATATATCCCCCATGTGACATACAAGATAAATGAATCTTAGAATTGAATAGATTTGGGCAGTATCACAACTAACAATTTTGGAGCAAAATTCAAATTGGTTTGTCTAATTTCAAAGCCTTTAACCTAACTTGAAATTCAGTTCAGTTCAGTCACTCAGTCGTGTCTGACTCTTTGCAACCCCATGAATTGCAGCACGCCAGGCCTCCCTGTCCATCAGCAACTCCTGGAGTTCACTCAAACTCATGTCCATCGAGTCGGTGATGCCATCCAACCATCTCATCCTCAGTCGTCCCCTTCTTCTCCTGAAATCACGCTTGTCTTATTGTAAGTTCAATTTTCCCTCCAACAAATTCCTCTTTGTTTGTTTGCTTACTTTGAAAATTTATCAAGATATATATAGCAAACTTCAGATGTGAACCTCCAAGTTTAACATAGGTTAATATCTTTGCAGAGTTACTTCAAGTGTTATCTACTGGGCAAATGATTCTACAGCTTTCTTCTTATAACTTGAGAGATACAATGAATTTATCTATATTTTACTTATCTATTCCATTTTGATGAATATTTAGATATCAAACTTTACCATTTTAAATAAGGCTGTAGGAAATAGCCACCTGCATATCTTCTTGTGCACATACATGAAGTTTTCCTAAGGTATATACCTAAGTGTATTCTCAGTGGTCAGTCCACACAGTCTAGTTAATTATTTTAAATACAACCCTTTTGTACAATGTGAATTTGTCCAATATTATACAACATCAGTGTATAAATAGGCTTATTTATGCATATTTGCCAATACTACATTCTTCTGAAAAAATTGTATTGCCTAACCTATCATTGGTATGTATTGAATGTATTCCCCCCAAAACTCATAAACTGAAATACTAATCCTCAATGTGATGTTACTATTCCCTTTGGGAAGTGATGAGATCATATGGATGGAACCATTATGAATGGGATAGTAGACTTATAAAAGAATATAAAAAACCTCTCCTTGTTCTCTGCCTGTGAGGTTACAAAGACAAAATAGATGCCTGTAAATCAGGAAGTGAATTTTCATCAGACACCACACCTGCCAGAAGCTTCATCTTAGATTTTCCAGCTTCCAGAATTGTGAGAAATAAATGTTGTTGTTTAAGTCACCCAATCTATGGTATTTTTTATTGCAGCCTGAAATAAGACATACAGATACACATTTCTATATGTGTATGGCAATTTTCAAAGAATAATAATATCACATGCCTCTTGAGAAACCTGTATGCAGGTCAGGAAGCAACAGTTAGAACTGGACATGGAACAACAGACTAGTTCCAAATAGGAAAAGGACTACATCAAGGCTGTGTATTGTCACTCTGCTTATTTGCAGAGTATATATATACTTATATGCAGAGTATATCATGAGAAATGCTGGGCTGGAGGAAGCACACGCTGGAATCAAGATTGCCAGGAGAAATATCAATAACCTCAGATATGCAGATGACACCACCCTTATGGCAGAAAGTGAAGAAGAACTAAAGAGCCTCTTGATGAAAGTGAAAGAGGAGGGTGGAAAAAGTTTGCTTAAAGCTCAACATTCAGAAAATGAAGATCATGGCATCTGGTCCCATCACTTCATGGCAAATAGATGGAGAAACAGTGGAAACAGTGGCTGACTTTATTTTGGGGGGCTCCAAAATCACTGCAGATGGTGACTGCAGCCATAAAATTAAAAGGCACTTGCTCCTTGGATGAAAAGTTATGACCAACCTAGATATTGGTTGGTCATATCATATTAAAAAGCAGAGACATTACTTTGCCATCAAAGGTCTGTGTAGTCAAGGCTATGGTTTTTCCAGTACTCATGTATGGATGTGAGAGTTGGACTATGAAGAAAGCTGAGCACCAAAAAATTGATGCTTTTGAACTGTGCTGTTGGAGAAGACTCTTGAGAGTCCCTTGGACAGCAAGGAGATCTAACCAGTCCACCCTAAAGGAGATCAGTCCTGGGTGTTCATTGGAAGGACTGATGTTGAAGCTGAAAGTCCAATACTTTGGCCACCTGATGCGAAGAGCTGACTCATTGGAAAAGACCCTGATGCTGGGAAAGATCGAGGACAGGAAGAGAAGGGGACAACAGAGTATGAGATGGCTGGATGGCATCACCGACTCAATGGACATGAGTTTGGGTGAACCCTGGGAGTTGGTGATGGACAGGGAGGCCTGGCGTGCTGTCACAAAGTTGGGCATGACTGAGCAACTGAACTGAACTGAACCGAATAATATCAAGCACTAACCATGTCCAGGGCAAACCATTCAACATCACAGTAATCCAAGTATATGCCCCAATCACTAATGGTGAAAAATATGAAGTTGACTAGTTCTATAAAGACCTACAAAAACTTTCAGAATTAACACTAGGAAAAGATGCCCTCTTCATTATAGGGGATTGGAAGCAAAAGTAGGAAGTCAAGAGAAACCTGGAAAACTGGCAAGTTTGTCTTTGGAGTACAAAATGAAGCAGGGCAAAGGCTAACATAGTTTTGCCAAGATAACATACTCTTCATAGCAAACACCCTTTTCCAACAATACAAGAGACAACTCTATACATGGACATCACCTGATGGTCAACACTGAAATCAGATTTATAATATTATTTGCAGCCAAAGATGGAGAAGCTCTATATAGTCAGCAAAAACAAGACTGGGAGCTGACTGCAGTTCAAATCATGAGTTCCTCATTGCAAAATGCAGGCTTAAATTGAAGAAAGTAGAGAAAACCACTAGACCATTCAGGTATGATCTGAATCAAATCTCTTATGAATATGCAGTGAAGGTGACCAATAGATTCTAGGGACTTGATATGATAGAGTGCCTGAGAAACTATGGACAGAGGTTCATAAGACTGTATAGGAGGCAGTGACCAAAACTATCCCAAAGAAAAAGAAATGCAAGAAGGCAAAGTGGTTGTCTGAGGAGGGCTTACAAATAGCTGGTAAAAGAAGAAAAGCAAAATGCAAAGGAGAAATGGAAAGATATACCCAAACTGAAGGCGTACTGGGTGGCGCTAGTGGTAAAGAACTCACCTGCCAATGCAGGAGATTTAAGAGACGTGGGTTCAATTCTTTCAGTGGGAAAAATTCCCTAGAGGAGAGCAGAGCAACCCACACCAGTATTCTTGCTTGGAGAATCCCATGGATAGCAAAGCCTGGCTGGCTACAGTCCATAGAGTTGTAAAGAGTCAGACACAACAGAAGTGACTTAGCACGCAGCACACACATATCCAGCTGAATGCACAGTTCCAGAGAATACCAAGGAGAGATAAGAAAGCCTCCTTATGTAAACAACACAAAGAAATAGAGGGAAATCAGTAGGATGAGAAAGACTAAAGATCTCTTCAAGAAAACTGGAAATACCCAAGGGTATGTTTCATGCAAAGATGGGCACAATAAAGAATAGAAATGGTATGGACCTAACAAAAGCAGAAGAGATTAAGAAGAGGTGGCAAGAATACATAGAAGAACTATATAAAAAAGGTCTTAATGACCCAGATAACTACAATGGTGTGGTCACTCACCTAGAGCAGACATCCTGGAGTGTAAAGTCAAGTGGGCCTTAGGAAGCATTACTACAAACAAAGCTAGTGGAAGTGATGTAATTCTAGCTGAGATATTTAAAATCCTAAAAGCTATTTTTTTTAAGAGAAGTTATGTTAAAACAGCTGTGTAAAATGCTTAAAGGATTTATTTTTGTATACGGTATTAGAAAATGTTCTAGTTTCATTCTTTTACATGTAACAGTCTAGTTTTCCCAGCACCACTTATTGAAGTGGATGTCTTTTCCTCCATCTTATATTCTTGCCTCTTTTGTCAAATATAAGGTGCCTATAGTGCTTGGATTTATCTCTGCACTTTCTATCTTGTTCCAATGGTCTATATTTCTATTTTTGTGCCAATACAATACTTTCTTAATGACTGTCACTTTGTAGTATAGTCTGAAGTAGGGAGGTTGATTCCTTCAGCTCCATTCTTCTTTTTCAAGATTGCTTTGGCTATTCAGGGCCAGAAACTATACATCTCTTAGAAGGAAATATAGGCAGTGTACTCTTTGTCATGATCAGCAAGATCCTGTCTGACTCACCTCCTAGAGTAATGGAAATAAAAACAAAAGTAAAAACAAAAGGACTTAATTAAACTTAAAAGCTTTTGCAAAGAAAAGAAACAGTAAATAAGATTAAAAGACAACCTTCAGAATGGGAGAAAATAATTACAAATGAAACAACTGACAAAGGATTAATCTTCAAAATATATAAGCAACTCATGCAACTCAATAGCAGACAGACAACCCCCCCAAAAAGTGGCAGAAGATCAGAAGACCTAAACAGACATTTCTCCAAAGAAGACATACAAATGGCCAACAACACATGAAAAAATGCTTAACATTGCTTATTATTAGAGAAATGCAAATCAAAACTATAATGAGGTATATAGTTTTGACCTCACACCAGTCAAAATGGCCATGATTTACATACCTACAAAAAATAAGTGCTGGAAAGGATGTAAAGAGGGAACCCTCTCGCACTGTTGGTGAGAAAGTAAACTGATACAGCCACTATGGAGAACAGTGTGGAGATTTCTTTAAAAAACTAGGAATAAAACTACCTTATGACCCAACAGTCTCACAACTGAGCATATACCCTAAAAAAACATAATTGAAAGAGACACATGTACCCCAATGTTCATTGCAGTACTTTTTGTGATAGCTAGGACATGGAAGCAACCATAGATGTCCACTGACAGATGAATGGATACAGAAATTGTGGTACATATATACAATGGAATGTAGTTAGTTAGTTAGTTAGTTCAGTCGCTCAGTCATGTCTGACTCTTTGTGACCCCATGAATCACAGCATGCCAGGCCTCCCTGTCCATCACCAACTCCTGGAATCCACTCAGACTTATGTCCATCAAGTCAGTGATGCCATCCAGCCATCTCATTCTCTGTCGTCCCCTTCTCCTCCTGCCCCCAATCCCTCCCAGCATCCGAGTCTTTTCCAATGAGTCAACTCTTCGCATGAGGTGGCCAAAGTATTGGAGTTTCAGCTTCAGCATCATTCCTTCCAAAGAACATCCAGGACTGATCTATTTTAGAATGGACTGGTTGGATCTCCTTGCAGTCCAAGGGACTCTCAAGAGTCTTCTCCAACACCACAGTTCAAAAGCATCAATTCTTCGGCGCTCAGCCTTCTTCACAGTCCAACTCTCACATCCATACATGACCACTGGAAAAACCATAGCCTTGACTAGACGGACCTTTGTTGGCAAAGTAATGTCTCTGCTTTTCAATATGCTATCTAGGTTGGTCATAACTTTTCTTCCAAGGAGTAAGCGTCTTTTAATTTCATGGCTGCAGTCACCATCTGCAGTGATTTGGAGCCCAAAAAATTAAAGTCTGACACTGTTTCCACTGTTTCCCCATCTATTTCCCATGAAGTGATGGGACCAGATGCCATGATCTTTACCCAGCTATAAAAAAAGAACACATTTGATTCAGTACTAATGAGGTGGATGAACCTAGAGCCTATTTTATGCAGAGAAAAATGTCAGAAATAGAAAGACAAATATTGTATATTAACACAGGCATATGAAATCTAGAAAGATGGTACTGATGAACATATTTGCAGGGCAGTGATAGAGATACAGACATAGAGAACAGACTTGTGGACACATTAGGGGAAGGAGAGGGTGGGATGAATTGAGAGAATAGCATGGAAACACATATATTACCATATGTAAATAGATAATAAGTGGACTTTGCTGTGTGACACATGGAGCTTAACTCAGTGCTCTGTGACAACCTAGAAGGGTGGGATATGGAGGAAGATAGGAGAGGGGTTCAGGAGAGGGGGCATACCTGTGACTGACCCAACACAATATTTCAAAGCAATTATCCTCAAAAAAAGAAAAGAAAAGAAAAGAAAAGAAAAAATATACTAAAAGGGCTTAGCAGGTGGTTCAGTGGTAAAGAATCTACCTGCCAAGCAGGAGACACAGGTTTATTCCCTGGGTTTGGCAGATCCCCTGGAGAAGGAAATCAAAACCCACTCCAGTATTCTTGCCTGGGAAATCACATGGACAGAGGAGCCTTGTGGGCTATGGTCCATGGGGTCACAAAGAGTAGGACGCAACTTAGCAACTAAACAACAACAACGACTCGATATGCCAGCAAATTTGGAAAAATCAGCAATGGTCACAGGACTAGAAAAGGTCAGTTTTAATTTTAGTCCGAAAGAAAGACAATGCCAATGAATGTTCAAAATACCATACAATTGTGCCCATTTCACTTGCTAGCAATGTGAAATTCCCAATGTTCAAAATCCTTCAAGTAAGTTTCAACAGTACATGAACCAAGAACTTCCAGATAGACAAACTGGATTTAGAAAAGGCAGGAACCAGAGATCAAATTGCCAACATCCTCTGGATCATAGAAAAGGCAAGGGAATTCAAAAAAAATAATCTACTTCTGCTTCAGTGACTACCTAAAGTCTTTGATGGTGTTGCTGCTGCTAAGTCACTTCAGTCATGTCCAACTCTGTGCGACCCCTTAGACGGCAGCCTACCAGGCTCCCCCGTCCCTGGGATTCTCCAGGCAAGAACAGTGGAGTGGGTTGCCATTTCCTTCTCCAATGCATGAAAGATGAAAGTGAAAAGTGAAAGTGAAGTCGCTCAGTCGTGTCCGACTCTTAGCGACCCATGGACTGTAGCCCGCCAGGCTCCTCCATCCATGGGATTTTCCAGGCAAGAGTACTGGACTGGGGTGCCATTGCCTTCTCCCTTTGATGGTATAGCTCACAACAAACTATGGAAAATTCTTAAAGAGATGTGAATACCAGACTCCCTTACCTGTCTCCTGGAAACCTGTATGCAGGCCAATATGCAACAGTTAGAACTGGACATGGAACAACTGGCTGGTTCAAAATTGGGGAAGGAGTATGACACTACTCTATATTGTCACCCTACTTATTTAACATATATGCAGAGTATATCAAGTGGAGAGCCAGGCTGGATGAATCACAAGCTGGAATCAAGATTGCTGGGAGAAATACCAACAACTTCAGATTTACAGTCGATACCTTGCTAATTACAGAAAGCTAAGGGGAACTAAAGAGCCTCTTGATGAGGATGAAAGGGGAGAGTGATAAAGCTGGCTTAAAATTCAAATTTCAAATAAACTAAGATCATGGCATCCTATCCCATCACTTCATGGAAAATAGATGGGGAAAAAGGGGAAACTGGCAGATATTATTTTCTTGGGCTCCAAAATCCCTGCAGGTGGTGACTGCAGCCACAAAATTAAAAGACACTTGCTCCTTGGAAGAAATCCTCTCCGTGGGGATTCTCCAGGCAAGACTACTAGATTGGGGTTGCCATGCCCTCCTCGAAGGGATCTCCACAATCCAGGGATTGGGCCCAGGTCTCCTGCATTGCAGGTGGATTCTTTACCATCTGAGCCACCACGGAAGCCTGTGCAAACCTAGATAGCATATTAAAGAAAAGATGCATCACTTTGCCGACAAAGGTCTGTGTAGTCAAAGCTCTGGTTTGTCTATGGATATGAGAGTTGGACCATAAAGAAGGCACTGAAGAACAGATGCTTTCAAATTGTGGTGCTGGGGAAGACTCTTGAGAGTCCCTTCAACAGCAAGGAGATCAAACCAGTCAATCATAAAGGAAATCAACCCTGAATACCCACTGGAAGGACTGATGCTGAAGTTGAAGCTCCAATACTTAGGCCGCTGTGTGAAGAGCTGACTCATTTGTAAATACCCCGATGCTGGGAAAGACTGAGGGCAGGAGGAGAAGGAGGCAAAAGAGGATGATATGGTTGGATGGCATGACCGACTCAATGGATATGAGTTTGAGCAAACTTCAGGAGATAGTGAAGTACAGGGACGCCTGGCTTGCTGCTCTTCATGGGTTAGCAAAGAGTTAGACGTGATACAGTGACAAAACAACAACTAACCATCAAGATTAAAAGATATAACATTATTGGCCCCTTAGAAGTTGTATGTCTCTGCCAAATCACATCACTTTCATCCTCTAGAATGACTTCTGTGTTCATCATTCTCTTTTCTACATAGATTTACCATATGGGTATGAAGGTTTGGTTTTGAAAATATGGGTAGCAACCACACACCTAGTAATATAAGGAAAAAAGACATTGTCAGTATTAGAAAAAGGCTTTCAGGAGAAGCACCACTGATAGGATTTTGGAGTCCCTGAGAGCATATGAGAGCCCCTCCTTGGGAAGTCAGTGGGTAAGGCCACTAACACCAGCCTATACTACCCAATTGATCAGAACTTTGGCCTACAACTAGAAATGCTTAAATACTATTCAAAAACTTTAAAACAAAGGTAGACTTCTATTGATAATTAATATTATCTAGCAATTATTAATTGATGCTATATCATTAAAATTTAATAGAACAATAGAAAAAATTTTCCAAAGTTCTGCAGACATTATATGCTATAGGATCCCAGAACAATTTTTCCTGACATCTCTTCTTATTCTGATTAATATTATTTTTGTGCATCATTACTCTTCTAGAGCCTGAATGAATATGAAATTTATTACTCAGTTTAACTATATTGCTTTTAAGTAAAAAAATCTCAAAATAAAGGGAAAAATTATACTTACTTGCTAATCAGTTTACATGACAGAATATAAACATATGCTTATTTAAAATATTTTTGACCCATAATAAAATTTTTGGTAATACTCTTGGTAATATAAGAATTTCAGCTTTTAAAGAGCTTCAAACCAGAAGATTATTAAATTTTTAAAAATTCAGACTTTAAAAAATTATAAAATAGAATGATAGTTTAGATGTGGAGAAATCAGACATACTCATAAACTGATATTTGGAATTAGAGCCTCCCTAGAGTAAATTAAAATATAGTAATTCTTGCAGTGGGATGAATGCCATGACTCATTGACAATAGTATGATTTTGATTTATTATTAAGCAATATATACAAAATGGTCATATGATCTAGTTTTTAAACTATTTGAGTGTGTGCATGCTAAGTCGTTTCAGCCATGTCCAACTCTTTGTGACCCTATGGACTATAGCCTGCCAGGCTCCTTTTTCTGTGGGTTTCTCCAGGCAAGAATACTAGAGTGGGTTGCTATTTCATTCTCCAGGGGGATCTTCCCAAGGATTGAACCCACATCTCTTGTGGCTCCTGCATTGACAGGCAGATTCTTTACCACTAGCACCACCTGTGAATTGTGTATATATATGTGTGTGTATGTATACAAGCAAGTTTGTGTGTACATGAACAGAAATAACATAGCTATCTGATCATTCTGAACAATGGAATCAATGGTGATTTTATTTTCTCCTCTTTATTAATCTGCACTTGAAGTAATTTTGTTATAACAAAAATTATTTTTACATAAACTATCATTCTCATTATATGGCAGTTAAATAGCATCATTATTACAGATATGATTGCCTCTCTGAAAAGCAAAACTCTTGGAACTTATAACAGAATTCGGTATATGGCTAGCTATAAATAAAATATATCTTTTAAAATAGCCAATAAAAAACAAACATAATATCAAAATCTGGTAGTCCACTGCTCTCAATGAATCTATGAACACTCTAATATGTCAAAAAAAATCAATTTGTACTTAAAATAACAAGATTTGACTCCATTGTTGACAACTAAAATTTTTATCTAAATCGAAAATTACTGACAAATTTAACAGGGCAATATCAGATAAATAGATAAACAGAACTTCTGTACACATATCAACATTGGGTATGCCCTGCATCATGGCTTTTGGGGTGATTTTCACATCACTGATTTTTTTCATTTTTATTATACTAGTAACATGCAATTCTTGCAAAGAAACTATGCAATATAAAAATAGAAGTTATTCGTCTATTCGTCAGAGATTTGTGTAACTGTGACTATCAGTTCAGTTCAGTTCAGTACAGTTGCTCAGTCGTGTCTGACTCTTTGCGACCCCATGAATTGCAGCACGCCAGGCCTCCCTGTCCATCACCAACTCCCGGAGTTCACCTGGACTCACATCCATCGAGTCAGTGATGCCATCCAGCCATCTCATCCTCTGTCGTCCCCTTCTCCTCCTGCCCCCAATCCCTCCCAGCATCCGAGTCTTTTTCAATCAGTCAACTCTTCGCATGAAGGTGGCCAAAGTACTGGAGTTTCAGATTTAGCATCATTCCTTCCAAAGAAATCCCAGGGCTAATCTCCTTCAGAATGGACTGGTTGGATCTCCTTGCAATCCAAGGGACTCTCAAGAGTCTTCTCCAACACCACAGTTCAAAAACATCAATTCTTCGGCGCTCAGCTTTCTTCACAGTCCAACTCCCACATCCATACATGACCACAGGAAAAACCACAGCCTTGACTAGATGAACGTTTGTTGGCAAAGTAATGTCTCTGCTTTTGAATATGCTATCTAGGTTGGTCATAACTTTCCTTTCAAGGAGTAAGCGTCTTTTAATTTCATGACTGCAGTCACCATCCGCAGTGATTTTGGAGCCCAAAAAAACAAAGTCTGACACTGTTTCCACTGTTTCCCCATCTATTTCCCATGAAGTGATGGGACCGGATGCCATGATCTTGGTTTTCTGAATGTTGAGCTTTAAGCCAACTTTTTCACTCTCCACTTTCACTATGATTATAATTAAGTAGTAAATATACCATAAATAAAATGATCTCTGTGAGAGATAGCTAGTTGTCCACCACAAAAGCAAACACATAAGAAAATAATCCATATATTTTGCACATCTTCTGGAGGACACAACTAGACTGCAATTCTCAGCCTCCCTTGCAGTTGGGTGTGGACACAGGATCATTTTAATGAATAGATGATAAGGAAAAGTGATGTGTACCGCTTCCAAGACTGGCCCATAAACACATCCCAGGAACAAATCTCTCCACCCTTCACTTCTGGCTGATGGTCATGCCCCTGTTTACCTCAGAATCCACATATTAAAAATGGTAGAGTGGCCATCAGTCTACCCTGGAGGTCAGCATAGAGAACAGCCTTCAATATGAATAATAGCCCAGGATCATTAGATAAGAAATAAACTTTTTTTAAGGCCCTAAAATTTTGGTGCTTATTCAGCCAGCCTACTGATCATTACTGCAGTCTCTATCTCTCCCCGCATCTACCTTTCCCTCTTGCCTTTACCCTCATCTACTTTACCTTTCCCTTTTCATCCTTTCACATTAGGATTACTTGTAGTGTTACTCTCTGACTTTTTTACTTTTCCAAAAAATGATCTGCCTTTAGTGCCTGGAGACTTACAAAAAGTCTCATCTGTAATGTTGCTAAGAGAATTTACCCAAAATTTAGAGATATGTTGCCATTTCCCCCAAAGCTGATGAATAATTTTTTATATTCTTATTTTTATATGGACATTGCTATTGGTTAATGAAAGAAGACTAAATGCCTGTCCTTCTATTGACATATTGCACTAAAACTTTGATTTGGAATGTTTTTTTCTTCTTTTTATTATTATTCTTTAATTTTTCTGTAATAAACATGAATTACTTATGCAATTTTTTAATGAGAAAGGGAGGAAAGTTTTGCTAAAGTAGATATTTATCCCACTGTTCATGCACAGTATTGAATTCAATTAAACTCAAGTTCAGGTACAGACAAAAATTTCTGGCATTCTCAGTCTGGCTTTCATTTCTCATCAAAATCTTCTGCATGGGCCTGTCACAGCCATAAACATTGCCCAGACAGCATACATCCACTGATCGAGACAGTGTGCTCTGTCTAGTTTTCATCTTTAATTCTCTAACTTTGTCCAGAATTAGAAACTGAAAAGCCATGCCCTCCTTCAAAATCTCTCATATGGAACTGTTCAAATACTATTCTTGTCCATGGAAGCCAAACTCCCAACTCTGATTTTCCAAAGTCCCTAGATTGTTCAACATCTGTCTCTACTGTTGCCTGCTCTAGGGAGTTTCCATGATTCCCCAAACAGATGTACTTAATGTCTCCATTTATACAATTTTACTTAACACTTGAATATGGTGTTTTCCAGACCAGGCCTTTTAATCAAAGGAATCCTATCCTCTCTGTGCTCCTCAAACTGTGAGCTCCTCGAGGTTAGAGACTGTCTCATTTGTCTTTTTATCCTCTATACCTCCTATCACTGTTCAGTTCAGTTCAGTCGCTCAGTTGTGTCCAGCTATTTGTGACCACATGGACCACAGCACATCAGGCCTCCCTGTCCATCACTAGCTACTAGAGTTTACTCAAATTCATCTCCATTGAGTCGGTGATGCCATCCAACCATCTCATCCTCTGTTGTCCCCTTCTCCTCCCACCTTCAATCTTACCCAGCATCAGGGTCTTTTTCCAATGAGTCAGCTCTTCACATCAGGTGGCCAAAGTATTGGAGCTTCAGCTTCAACATCAATCCTTCCAATGAACACTCAGGACTGATCTCCTTTTGGATGGACTGGTTGGATCTCCTTGCAGTCCAAGGGACTCTCAAGAGTCTTCTCCAATACCACAGTTCAAAAGCATCAATTCTTAGGTGCTCAGCTTTCTTTTTAGTCCAACTCTCATATCCACACATGACTATTGGAAAAACCATAGCCTTGATGAGATGGAGCTGGGTTGTGAAGATTTTTGTACAGTTCTTCTGTGTATTCTTGCCACCTTTCCTTAATGTCTATCTTAATATTTTCTGCTTCTGTTAGGTCCATACCATTTCTGTCCTTTATTGAGCGCAAAGGAGGTTTGATCATTGCAATTAATTTCCTTGAATTAAATTGAGCAAATATCCAACATTAATCAATATTTTGGCTTCTTAACTACCCCTGAAATCCTGTGTTTATGACATTTCAGGTGATAGTATTACTGCCTTTCAAGGAAAAGATTCTGTGAGAATGGGCAAGAAGTACAGAAGTCCTTGATAGAATAAATGGAAAAAACTCATTTCTGAAATCACTAATAGGAATATCTTTAGGAAAAAAAATCTTGAACAGTAGTTTTGGTGGCATAGAATCTGGAATTTTTAGATTTAGCTATACTAAATTAGGGCTTCCAGGTGGCTTAGTGGTAAAGAATATTCCTGCCAAGCAGGAGATGTGGGTTCAACCACTGGGTTGGGACGATCTCCTGGAGAAGGAAATAGCAATCCACTTCAGTATTCTTGCCTGGAGAATCCCATGGAAGGAGGAGCCTGGCAGGCTACAGTCCATGGGTTCAAAAGAGTTGGACATGACTGAGAGACTAACACTTTCATTTTTACAGAGGTAAAGAACCCACCTCCCAGTGCAGGAGACATAAGAGAGCCTGGTTGGATCCCTAGGTCAGAATATTCCCTGGAGAAAAGCATGGCCACATACTCCAGTATTCTTGCCTGGAGAATCCCATGGACAGAGGAGCCTGGCGGGCTACAATCCATGGGGTCTTCACAAAGGTTGGACATAATTTAGTGACTGAACAACAATAGCACATCAATTTGCGAGACTGATAAGGAGCCTAAAAGTAGTTTTTCAGACATTATGTCATTGGGAAATATATTCCAAGCTTCAAACACCTGGCTGAAACTGCTTTTTTTTTTTTTTAATAAATTACTTCCTTAGTAACAAATTATGATAGTAAAAAACATCTGGCACTGTCAATAGCACAATCTATGATCAGTCCTAAGAAGTGTATCCTCTGCAGTTCTCTCAATTTACTTGATACACTGAGCTATATACAATGATAGATCTTTCTGAAATGCTATGATCCATCTTGAGTAGAAGGCTTTGTAGTGTTGTCAGACATAAGAGTGATGTGTATTCCACAAATATTTGTCATATCATAGAAAGCTTAAACTTTGGGAGGAAGTATATATAACTGTTCTTGTTCTAGTTCGTTTCACCGAGTTACTGTGTTTTGTTTTATATTTCAAGAGCACCTATAACTAAAAAGTCAGCACATCATTAAAATAGTAGTGAAAATCCAGTGTAGTTAATAATCTGGACTTTGTTGGTCTATAATTTCCACCATAGGGTTTTTTTTTTTTTTTAAAGTAGAGCAAAAGGTTTACAATGTATTTTTATTATTTATCACTAACTTTCACTTCAACAGAAGGTATTTCTATATTTCACAAATTTAGAAGGATTTTTTGTTTTCCAAAATTGCAATTAAATGTGTTACATATATACCGGGGAAAAATATTCATCCAGGAAAAGAAATGAAGTTCTGATATATGCTACAACCTGAATGAAATTTGAAAACATTATGCTGAATGAAATAAATCAGGCAAAGGACAAACATTGCCTGATTCCACTTACATGAAATATCTAGAAGAGGCAATTTAGTACAAGCACAAAGAAGATTAGAGGAGACTGAAAGCTGGGGATTGAAGGGGAAGGGAGTTAGTTACTGCTTAATGGTTACAGAATTTCTATCTGAGTTGACAAAAAAGATTGGAAATAAATAGTGGTGATGGTTATACAACTATTTCTTTAGTTTCTTTTTTTCCCATTGATCCCAAAGCTTCATTTAATATAATAAAATCTTTAAGTTTTATTTTAATAGATTCTAAGAATGAGAATTTAATAAGTGGAACCACCACTTGGTTCGATGTCACTGAAATTTTCCCAATCAAAAAAAATAAAACTGGTTTCAGTCACTATATTTAATTCCCCTGGAAGAAAGTGAAAGTGAAGCCGCTCAGTTGTGTCCGACTCTTTGCGACCGCATGGACTGTAGCCTACGAGGCTCCTTCATCCATGGAATTTCCCAGGCAAGAGTACTGGAGTGGGTTGCCATTTCCTTCTCTAGGGGATCTTCCTGACCCAGGGATCAAACCCGGGTCTCCCATATTGCAGGCAGAGGCTTTACCCTCTAAGTCACCAGGGAAGTCTTTAATTCCTCTATTCCACCAGAAAAAAATCTACAAATTCATTTAAAAGCTTCTGCCATTCTGCATGATGGACAGATTAGTTCACTTCATACATCAACTCCTCTATTACTTGAAGATTGAAAAATGAAATAAATATCTCATCCTTTGGATATAAATTGTGTGTTGATTTCAGTGAGATAAGTGATGTGATTCAGCAGATGTCTGGTACAATCTCTCTTTAATCTTTTTTTTCCCCTTTGTTTGTCATAGGCCTGGCTTTGCTGTGGAAGAATTGTATTTGCCCATGTTTTATTGTCAATTCCAACTAAGTAGAGAGTTCATGCATTTTCAGTACCTTCATCTATTCTTTTGACTTTTCCCCCTTAATGTTAGCATTTCTCACATCCACCTGTACCAACAGCACTCCTTTGAAGAGTTAGGTAGAAAAAGGGAGGAAAACTTGAAAGATATAAAGCAACACAAAAATTGACAAAAATACTTGACTTTAGAAGGGGTGGGACATTTTAATTTATCTCTACAAGAATGGTTTTAAATTTACAAAAAAATTTAGAAGATAGTGCATATTTCCAATACATAACACTCAGTTTTTCCTATTATTAACACATTTCATTAGTATGATATATTTGTTATCATTAAAGAATCAATATTGATACTCCACTATTAACTAAAGTCTTGCTTGTTTACATTTAAAATTTTTACTTAATATCCCTTTTCTGTTTCAGGATCATATCCATGATACCGCATTACATTTGGTTGTCATGCTTCCTTAGGTTCTTTTTGGCTATAACACTTTATCAGACTTTTCCTGTTTTTAGTGATGCTGACTATTTCGAGAAGTACTGATCAGGTAATTTGTAAGATGGCTCTCTGTTGCATTTTATGTTTTTCTCATGATTAGATTTGAGTTACAGGTTTAGGGTAGGAAGGTCACAGATATAGAGTGCCATTTTCATCACATCAGATCAAGAGTACTAGCATTCCTCATGATTTATCATTGTTGATGTTGACCTTGAGCGCTTCCTGAGGTAGTGATTGTCAAATTTCTCCATTATAAAGTTACTGTATTTTCCCTGTTTTCAAGCTATACTCTTTGGAAGAAAATAAAAATCACAAACTGCACTTAAGAGATGAGGAGTTAATGCTTTCTCTGCCTGAGAGCAGAGTATAAACATAAATTATTTGGAATTCTCCTGGATTGGAGATTTGTTTCTTCTTCTTATATATTAAGTTACCCAAATATTTATTTATATCAGTATATATTCATAGAAATTTATTTTATACTTTATTTTATTGCTCAAATCATTCCAGAATCAGCCATTAGAAGCTCTTTTGGTTCAGTTCAGTTCAGTCGCTCAGTTGTGTCTGACTCTTTGCCACCCCACGAACTGCAGCATGCCAGGCCTCCCTATCCAGCACCAACTCCCGGAGTTTACCCAAACTCATCCATTCAGTCGGTGATGCCAATCAACCATCTCATCCTTTGTTATCCCCTTCTCCTCCTGCCTTCAATCTTTCCCAGCATCAGGGTCTTTTCAAATGAGTCAGTTCTTCGAATCAGGTGGCCAAAGTTTGGTGTTTCAGCTTCAGCATCAGTCCTTCCAATGAACACTCAGGACTGATCTCCTTTAGAAGCTCTTTTGGTTAGCTTCTGTGTATTTTTTTTTTTTAATTTTTTACCACATTCTTACTTTCTGGTACCTCAAGATACTATAGGCTCATCTTGCATATTTCCTGCCCCAATCCTAGAAGCTGATATTACCCTGGGAAGCCCTGGTTCCTGTCATTGGAAATGGTATTAAGAAACCAAGATCTGGGCACTAGGCTACTTGTTACTACAGAAGGGTCATTTCTTTTGGACTCTTTCAGCTGGTAGAGCAAAGAAATACACATGGTGCACACTTACATGTGTGTGTAAACCATAGCAGATCTCCTTTATTTGTGTATTTTCCTATTTGCTAAGATTTATTTTTAATCCCAAATTCAATACTCATTGCACTTTCACAGTCATTTATAGACATCACAGGACAGTAAAAAGTTTGAGTCACATGCATATCCCAGCTGAGGTCAAACAAGGACACTCTGGGTCCTTGTTTCAGCTCTCAATATGTAAGAAAAAGTCCTTCTTATGGTCTATTTATGCAATGTTTTCACATTTTTCTTCTTTACTTAGAGATTGCACTGTTTAATCTGATCCTCAAGTGTCACGCTAAAGTGATTTCTAGTGTTCCTAAACCCAAGAAGTTTGTCATGTCCCTTATGATGAAAACACTACTGTTAGATAAGCTTCATTCAGGCATGAATTATACTGTTGCTGGCTGTGAGTTCAACACTAAAGAATCAACAGTATATATTAAATAAGATGTCTTTAAACAGAATCACACATAAAACAGGTTATGTATTGATGACTTCACAAAAATGTTGTGACCAGAGGCTTATAGGAATCTCACCCTATATTTCCTTTAAGGGGGATGGTTCAGCATTTGCTAATTCAAAGTTCAGAGTAACTTTATAGAACATAACTGTCATGTCAAACAAGAATCAACTTTACCTAAAATATTTTTATGTCACCATGTGTATCTACATTAAACTAAACATGAGTTCTTAGTGATGGCTTTAAATCTAAACCACCACTGCATGGATCATTCTAGCCTCCTCCCTTCAATTATTTTAAACTCCAATTCCAAAATAAGCAATTACCCTCCTCCATTCATTTGTTTAATTGTTCTGTTTCATTATACATGTATGACCATATTAGGATTGTTAATTCATACCTCTAGAGGAAATAACTTTAACAGCTTTATCATTACAGTGCTTTCTTTTACCTTCAGTCTTATAGACACAGTTCATTTCCAAAATTATCTCAGATAGAATCGTTTCACAACAGCTCCTTCAGGGATGCTATTTCATACATTTGTAATACAGTTAGAATCTTTTGTCACAGTCTGAATTCTGTCCTCAGAACCTTGACCTCCTAAATAATATTTTTTGATTAAGGTTTCTTCTTTGGCTGTAAAGTTCTACATGCTTGACACGTGCATAATGTCGTGTATCTAACATTATAGTATCATACAGAATAGTTTCACCATCTTCAAATTTTCCTGTACTTTGATTATTCAGTCCTTTTCTACTCCCAAGCCCCAGCAATTACTGATCTTTTTATTGTCTCTATAGTTTGTCGTGTTCAGAATGTCATATAATTGTAATCATTGTTCTTCAGTCTGAGCCAAATGATTTAAGTTTCTTCCATGCCTTTTCTTCACGTGATAACTCATATATTTTTATCATTCAATACTAATGCATTGTATAAATGTGCTGTGGTCTGTTTATCCACTCACCTTACAGGTTTTTTACATAAATGTAACTTTTTAATCGTTGGGAAAATACTTATAGGTAAGCTGATTATATGGTAAGACTATGCTTCCTCTTTTATTTCTTAATTTTTCTTTCTCCACTAGCCAACTAAAATATGGCATTGTGGGATATCTGTCTCAGGTAAATACTCTTTTATGGGAATTAAGACTTAATTGGCTTTACTGACTATGTCTAAGGTTAAAGAACTTTTGAAAAAAATTTAAATTAGAGATATTTGGTAAAATATGATTGACAAAATTCAACCTTCTTCTATTTTTCCCATGAAAAGGCTACCAAAATGAATACAAAGAGAAAAGAATATCTACCAGGCAAATAGGAAAATGATACAATTAAAAAAAATAGTTTCTATGAAAGTTGTTTGCTACATAAAATATGGTTTGGACCAAACTAATAAAGTATATCAAGAGATGATACATATTTATCAAGGTTTTTAACAAGTACAGATTTACCTTGATTCAAATAGCAGACATCTACCTGGGAGACTCAAATAAAGATACATTTTTGGAATAAGTTAGAATGTTAAGAGAAGTGGACAGGCAAAGGGGAAAACAAAAAAATACCTGAGTGGGCCATTTTCACTATATAGAGGAAAGCATGTTTAAATGAATATACCTAAAAAGGAAACAAAAAAGTGAAAATGATGAGAAAGAGATAGTTGATATGGGAAAATCAATAGGAGATGTAAAATATGGAGAAGAAAGAGGGTAAATGGAGAAGAAAACAGTAAATAGAGCAGAAAAAAATTGCACTGCTGGTGGTAATGCAAATTGATACAACCACTATGGAGAACAGCATGGAGATGCCTTAGAAAACTAAAAATAGAACTACGAAATGACTTAGCAATCCCACTACTGGGCATATACCCTGAGAAAACCATACTTCAAAAAGACACATGTGCCCCAATATTCACTGCAGCACTATTTACGATAGCCATGACCTAATGAATGGAAAAAAACTAAAGATGAATGAATAAAGATGTGGTACAATGGAATAATACTCAGCCATAAAAAGGAACAAAACTGGGTCATTTGTAGTGATGTGGATGAACCTGGAGTCTGTCATAGAGTGAAGTAAGTCGGAAAGAGAAAAATAAGTATTGCATATTAATGCATAAGATTTAAGGGCCTAGATCTAATAGATAGAGTGCCTGATGAACTATGGAATGAGGTTCGTGACATTGTACAGGAGACAGGGATCAAGACCATCCCCATGGAAAAGAAATGCAAAAAAGCAAAATGGCTCTCTGGGGAGGCATTACAAATAGCTGTGAAAGAAAGAGAAGCCAAAAGCAAAGGAGAAAAGGAAAGATATAAGCATCTGAATGCAGAGTTCCAAAGAATAGCAAGAAGAGATAAGAAAGCCTTCTTCAGCGATCAATGCAAAGAAATAGAGGAAAACAACAGAATGGGAAAGACTAGAGATCTCTTCAAGAAAATTAGAGATACCAAGGGAACATTTCATGCAAAGATGAGCTCGATAAAGGACAGAAATGGTATGGACCTAACAGAACCAGAAGATATTAAGAAGAGATGGCAAGAATATACAGAAGAACTGTACAAAAAAGATCATCACGACCAAGATAATCACGATGGTGTGATCACTGACCTAGAGACAGACATCCTAGAATGTGAAGTCAAGTGGGCCTTAGAAAGCATCACTACGAACAAAGCTAGTGGAGGTGATGGAATTCCAGTGGAGCTCTTTCAAATCCTGAAAGACGATGCTGTGAAAGTGCTGCACTCAATATGCCAGCAAATTTGGAAAACTCAGCAGTGGCCACAGGACTGGAAAAGGTCAGTTTTCATTCCAATCCCAAAGAAAGGCAATGCCAAAGAATGCTCAAACTACCGCACAGTTGCACTCATCTCACACGCTAGTAAACTAATGCTCAAAATTCTCCAAGCCAGGCTTCAGCAATATGTGAACCATGAACTTCCTGATGTTCAAGCTGGTTTTAGAAAAGGCAGAGGAACCAGAGATCAAATTGCCAACATCCGCTGGATTATGGAAAAAGCAAGAGAGTTCCAGAAAAACATCTATTTCTACTTTATTGACTATGCCAAAGCCTTTGACTGGATCACAATAAACTGTGGAAAATTCTTCAAGAGATGGGAATACCAGACCACCTGATCTGCCTCTTGAGAAATTTGTATGCAGGTCTGGAAGCAACAGTTAGAACTGGACATGGAACAACAGACTGTTCCAAATAGGAAAAGGAGTACGTCAAGGCTGTATATTGTCACCCTGCTTATTTAACTTATATGCAGAGTACATCATGAGAAACGCTGGACTGGAAGAAGCACAAGCTGGAATCAAGATTGCCAGGAGAAATATCAATCACCTCAGATATGCAGATGACACCACCTTTATGGCAGAAAGTAAAGAGGAACTCAAAAGCCTCTTGATGAAAGTGAAAGTGGAGAGTGAAAAAGTTGGCTTAAAGCTCAACATTCAGAAAATGAAGATCATGGCATCCAGTCCCATCACTTCATGGGAAATAGATGGGGAAACAGTGGATACAGTGTCAGACCTTATTTTTTGGGGCTCCAAAATCACTGCAGATGGTGACTGCAGCCATGAAATTAAAAGAGGCTTACTCCTTGGAAGGAAAGTTATGACCAACCTAGATAGCATATTGAAAAGCAGAGACATTACTTTGCCAACAAAGGTCCGTCTAGTCAAGGCTATGGTTTTTCCTGTGGTCATGTATGGATGTGAGAGTTGGACTGTGAAGAAGGCTGAGCACCGAAGAATTGATGCTTTTGAACTGTGGTGTTGGAGAAGACTCTTGAGATGGGATTTCTTTGGAAGGAATGATGCTAAAGCTGAAACTCCAGTACTTTGGCCAGCTCATGCAAAGTGTTGACTCATTGGAAAAACTCTGATGCTGGGAGGGATTGGAGGCAGGAGGAGAAGGGGATACAGAGGATGAGATGGCTGGATGGCATCACTGACTCGATGGACGTGAGTCTGGATGAACTCCAGGAGTTGGTGATGGACAGGGAGGCCTAGCGTGCTGCATTCATGGGGTTGCAAAGAGTCAGACACGACTGAGCAACTGAACTGAACTGAACTGATGGAATATAGAAAGATCACACAGATGATCCTGTCTGTAAGGCAGAAATGGAGACATAGACATAGAAAATGGACATATCGACACAGGTGGGGAAGGGGATGGTGAGACAAACACAGAGTATAGGATTGACATATATATACTACCATGTGTAAACAGATAGCTAGTGGCAAGCTACTGTATAACATAGGGAGCTCAGCTTGGTGCTCTGTGATGACCTAGTTGGGTGGGATGGAGGTGGTGCAAGGGAGGTTCAAGAAGGAGGGAGGCTATGTATACATATAGCTGATTCATGTCAATGTAGAGCAGAAATTAAGACAACATTGTAAAGCAATTATACTCCAATAAAAAATAATTTAAAGATGCAAACAAAGTAAACAAGAGCTGAGTTTATTAGGAAAAAAAGTGTTGTTCCAAAAAAAAAAGTTATGATGAAGTTATTGAATATCAAAGGTATTAGGCAGAAAACTAACACATTCACATATATGAATTAAAAATCAGCTTGTAAAAGTGCTTTTAAAAAGAATATCAATACTGAAATATAACACTGATGTGATTCTACTGGAAAATATATATACATGTATATATATCATATTGAAATTAAACCAACCAAGACATAAATCTAGAATCTTTATTTTAATCACTTCAGGAAAAAAAGATATTAATAGGTATTAATAATGCCAGGATAAAAATAACCAAGAAAATTCCGGTTTTTAGATGATAGAAGTTGAGAGTATATGTATGCTGCTGCTGCTGCTAAGTCGCTTCAGTCGTATCCGACTCTGTGCGACCCCATAGACGGCAGCCCATAAGGCTCCACCGTCCCTGGGAGTCTCCAGGCAAGAACACTGGAGCGGGTTGCCATTTCCTTCTCCAACACATGAAAGTGAAAAGTGAAAGTGAAGTCGCTCAGTCCTGTCCAACTCTTAGCGACCCCATGAACTGCAGCCTACCAGGCTCCTCCGTCCATGGGATTTGCCAGGCAAGAGTATTGGAGTAGGGTGCCATTGCCTTCTCCGTGTATATGTACACATGTGCTAATATATGCATATTTAAGAATATGGAATGAATAGATATCATCTTAAGTAGGTAAATAAATTAAAAAAGAAAAACCTCCCCTTCACCCTACTGGAATGGACTACAAAGGTATCAGTCACCCACAGAACATCCAGATTTATCTTTGCTGTGTAAACAACAGTTTTGAACAATCAGTATTCCAGTCTTTGGGTGAAACCTTCTCCTGAAGAGCTGACAGCTAATCTATAAACTTTTCCATCGCTCACAAAACATCTGCAAGGCCCTTCTCACCCAGTCCTATAAAAAGTTAGAATACGGTGGTTACAGAGTCCCATTCCTACAGTAGCATTCTTTGCAATTTCCTATTGCAGTTTCACTGTGTATGTCTCTCCAAGGAAAAATAAGAATGTAAAGGGACAACATGCTTCATTTTACTGTTCCTCTAATTATAAATTTCCCCAATAAAGTTTGTTTCTGTGTCTGTACCAGGTGCCATTGTGACATTTGCCTTTGCCTGCCACTCTGCAAGACCATACCACTCTACAGGACAAATCCATGTTGCTGTCCTCTTTAAAATATTTATATCCCTTTTAAGCACCAAAGTTCTATTTGGCACATAATAATTAATTAGGTCATAAATTCACTAGTTACATTTTAGTGTTCTTAATAAGATTTCGGAGAAACCAAATTCTCATCAGCAATACATCCACAAATTATATTTTAGAATGTTACTTCTGAAGGTAATAATTTCAGTATTTTATTGATTCTAATTACATGCAATTTGAAGGGTACACTTTTCTATTCTGGGGGTGCATCAAATGCAGCCCTCAATATCACATACATGATGTGGGAAATTGATCCAGCATTGCAAGTCATCTGTAGTTGTAAGATTCATAAACTTAAGAAAAAGTAGGAACATATAAACTACAAAGATAACTATTCTTTAAATGATAGTAGAAATATAATAAGTTGCCTAAATTTTAAATTATATTTCTTGCAATATATAATAATTATGTATTAGGTAGTATATAGTCTGTGCTGCTTTAAGAGAGCTTGCAATACAGTTCTTCAAGCAAAAGTGGAAGCATATTATTCTCTTTCATGTAACAGCCTCAGATGGAGGGGCAATCAGAGTAGTTCTCTATGAAGTCGTACAAGGATGCAGATGCCATCCTGCTGCTTTGTCCTGTCTTCAGTTAGTATTTATCTATATGATTACAGTGAATTCACACCATAATTTCTATGTTTCAATTTGAGCCAAGAGTAGAAAAAAGAAATGAATGGTAAGCAACTTCTTTCTGGAGTTGTGATTGCTTGTAGTGTTGCACACATAACCCACGTTCACATTCCATGAGCCAGAATGTAGTCATGTATCTAGACCTGTCTCCAAGGGAAGCTGGGAAACATAGTCTGTAGCTGGATAGATGTAGCTGAACTTGAACTTGGAGGTTTCTGTTACTGCAAGAAAAAAAAGAACATGTACTAGAAACAATTTATATGTGTGTGTGTGTGTGTGTTGCAGATTGTTACCCAACTTTCTGTGCAAGGAGAAGGAGTAAAAAGGTCTTTTGTACAGATGTCTTCTGTAAATTTTTAAAGAGGTCACTGACAAACAGCCAGAATGCAGGATATTAAATGTTTCACCATGTTTTCCTTGTCTAATTCCAAATATTTTCTCTAAGATCTGTTTTCTTATTTTCTCTTCCTAGTCCTGAAGGAAAGTCAGCAAAAAAGCAGAAAGGGTTTACTTCTCAGCCCAAATTGATCTCAAAGGAATGAAACTGCTAGTGTTTGGATATCCCAACACCTAAGCACTCCATGACTACCCTTATTAAAGGTATTCCTAAGTGTATGCAGTCAGTTCCTATGACCCAATGACACAAAATTTGTGTTCATTCATTTACTACTATAAATAGCAAACCCCATCACTTCTTACTTTCTACTGCTACAGCCCTACAGCAAGCTATGACCTGCTAAACACCAGGGATGCTGCAACTGGTCCCCGTACTTCTATCTCTCCTTCTAAGAGGAATCTTCCATGTAGTACCTCCAAATGATTATGAACCAGATAATATCACCATTCTACTGGAATTCTCCACAGAAATCCCCATCACAATTAAGATAAATCCCATATTTTTTATCATGACCCTCCAGGTTTTAACCCAAGCTTACCTCTTCAACCCCATCTTCTATCCCTCTGCTGAGCAATCAGATCACCTATATTAATCTTCAGTTGCATAAAGGATGACGTAGAACATATTATTTTCTCTTCTTATGATCAAGGAACTCATTTCTGTACTTTAATCACTGAAGATGTAGTAACCTCAATTTTAAGCCCTGTGATACAGCGGTCTCCAACCTTTTTGGCACCAGGAACCACTTTAGTGGAATACAATTTTTCCACAGACCTGTGTAGTAGGATGGTTTCAGTAGTCTCATTAGGAGCTCACAACCTAGATTGCTTGCATGTGAAATTCACAGTAGAGTTTGTGCACCTATGAGAATCTAATGCCACCACTGATCTGACAGGAGGTGAAGTTCAGGTGGAAATGCAAGTGATCTGGAGTGGGTATAAATACAGATGAAGCTTTGCTTGCTGCCAGCCACTCACCTCTTGCTGTGCCACAGACTGCTACGAGTCCATGATCTGGGAGTTGGGGCCCCAGCTATAATAGATCTTTTCTCTAAGATCTGTTTTCTTATTTTAAGCTTGCATGTGAAGTTCACCATAGGGTTTGTGCTCCCATTTATAACCATTGGAGCATTCTCTAGCTACCCTCTGAAAAGATATGGAGTAGGGACATCAGCCTGGGTTTGAACATTCTTGATGAAAGTGAAAGAAGAGAGTAAAAAATTTGGATTAAAACTCAACATTCAGAAAACTAAGATCATGGCAGCAGGCCCCATCACTTCATGGCAAATAGATGGGGAAACAATAGAAACAGAGAGAGACTTTATTTTTGGGGGTTCCAAAATCACTGCAGATTGTGACTGTAGCCATGAAATTAAAAGATGCTTGCTCCTTGGAAGAAAAGTTATGACCAACCTAGACAGAATATTAAAAAGCAGAGACATTACTTTGCCAACAAAGGTCCATCTAGCTATGGTTTTTCCAGTAGTCATGTATGGATGTGAGAGTTGGACTATAAAGAAAGCTGAGCATCAAAGAATTGATGCTTTTGAACTGTGGTGGTGAAGACTCTTGAGAGTCCCTTAGATTGCAAGAAGATCAAACCAATCCACCCGAAAGGAAATCATTCCTGAATATTCATTGGAAGGACTGGTGCTGAAGGTGAAGCTCTAATACTTTGGCCACCTGATTCGAACTGACTCATTGGAAAAGACCCTGATGCTGGGAAAGATTGAAGGTGGGAAGAGAAGGGGATGACAGAGGATGAGATGGTTGGGTGGCATCACTGACTTGATGGACATGAGTTTGAGTAAGCTCTGGGAATGGACAGAGAAACCTGGCGTGCTGCAGTCCATGGGGTCACAAAGAGTTGTACATGACTGAGTGACTGTACTGAAGGGTCATGTCTAGGGCCTTTGAGAAAATCACGTCACAGATAGTTACTTTGTTCTCTGATTTGCTCCTTTCATTTCTCTTCATAACCAGACTCCATTGGAATTTAACTTCTTGCTTAGTGATGTGCCAACAGGATGTGGAAGGGAAGCACAGAAAATCGTGGGCTAGTATACTGAACCCAGGGCTTCCCTGGTGGCTCAGAAGGTAAACAATCTGCCTACAATGCAAGAGACCCAGATTCAATCCCTGGGTTGGGAAGATGCCCTGGAAAAGAAATGGCTACCCACTCCACTATTTTTGCCTGGAGAATTCCATGGACAGAGGAGCCTGGTGGGCTACAGTCCATGGGGTCACAAAAGTCAGACACGACTGAGCACCTAACACACACACAACACACACATAATGAAACTCAATCTCTTAGGTCTCCAAAGGCAGAGCAAAATCTCAGTATGGAGACTGGAGGAGGATCTTCTGTATATATATCCTTCACTACTATAGAATGGATACTAGTAGATAATCTACTACTAGATAATATAATAGATAATAATTTCTCCAGAATATTTTGTATTTCATAAGTGTCACATTGCTCTATTATTCTTATAAGTGATTTGAACCCCACCTACCATGATTACTTCAAAAATTTTCATATCAGTGATATTTCTGGATTGTTGCTCACTCTCGATTTGGGTCATACAAGGTCCCAGAAAATGGAGAAGAGCTCCTGTCTCAACTGGTGGTGTCAAGAAAGAGGTCACTCCTCACTTCAGTCTTTGACATACCTTGCCTCCACAGTGAATTTTGCTTGTACAATCCCAAAGGATAAGACTTGCAACTACAAAGACTCATATTTTATCCCAGTGATTTCCTCTTCCTGAGGAGGCAATACATTCCTCTTCCTGAGGAGGCAATACATAATGGCTAATAACATAGAACTTAGAATCAGGCCGCCTGGCACACCAAGTAATTTATTGGTTATGTGATCTAAAACATGGTATTTAAGCTTTCTTTCTCTCAGTTTCCTCATCTATGAACTGAGGATAATAAGAGCACCTATCTCAAGGTTTTTAAGAAGGTCAGATGGAATTAAATCCTGAAGACCTTCTCAGAATTTTACACAGTTTAAGTCCTTAGTAAATATGTTTGTTATTGTTGCTGTGACAGATATATTCTAAACCCAGAGCAGAGAATAACCTCTATCGTGCCTCCTCCCACAACCCCAGGGCAGAAGAGGTTCATTAATTCCCTGGTTAAGTAGAAGGAAATGTGGAAAGTGGGCTAATGAGTCTAAAGGTAGAAAAAAAAATAATGAAATTAAATTAGCACTGTTATTCTTCAGCCTTTTTCCTATTAATAGATAACTTCCCTAAACCAATCTCCCCCTCCCCTTCAATATTCCCTTCCATGCCCCACTCCCAACTTTGTCCTCATTGTCTAAGGTCTTTTAACCCCTTTCTCAGGTCAGACATACTACTTCAACTTACCTACCTCAAGGAGAGCAGGTCCTAGTCTCTTCTTATATCTTATAAACTGTAATCTCTGCTGCTGTGAACCAGGTCCATATGCCATCTGCTCTGTCTCTGGAGCCTGCAGTGGGAAGACATTAGGTTGATTCCCTTAAGATAGGAAACAGAAGGACTGAGGACCACAACTCTAGTCTCTCTTCAGCCACTGTGAAGTGCTGCAGCCAAATTATCTTACTGCAAATATGATTCAACAGTATGAGAGCCAGATTATTTCTTGAAAATTAGACAATCTAGTCTACACGTGGTATATTATTTATTCACTCATTAGGTAGTATAATGAAGGGCTATTCGGATTGATTTAACAGCTTACATGTTCACCTGGACAAAATGCACCATGTTCATATAATTATTTTATAATCTGGTCATTTTTAACAATAGTTACAGTTTTATGCCAGCACACTCTGGAAATGGCAATTTCACAGTACTTTTATGTATAGGCACATGTTATACATTCATAGTCTCCAATTTTCTCTCTAGAGGGTTTGGCCTGAAGGGCAAGGATGGCAGAGTGGAAGGATTACAAAAGGCACATGAAAGCAAGAAGTACAGAGAGATTCGTATTTTAAATACCAACTTACCTTTTATATGACCTTAAGCATGATTTAATCTCTCTAAGCCTCAGTTTTTCTGGTCCTAAAATGTAGCTACTTATATTCATTACTTAAAATTAGATCTAAATACAAAATATACCCAGGAGTAAGTTAGACTTTAGAATATCTATTTTCATCTTGGTAATATAGATCAGAAAACACTGATTAAATTCTACAGTCAAAATTAAGTAGTTTATTACTCTCAACTAAACAAAGCAGTTGGAAGAGTTTTAGTAATTTCCATACAGGACAAGAGAAGCAGGAAGTCCTCAGAAGACAGTATCCTCACATGAATTCCCCTAGTTTCATTGCTTAGAAATATGATTTCTCTTCCCATAAGGAAAAGTGAGTGAAAGGGCAGGATAGAAGTGAGACCAGCAACTTTCCCTTCAGTACTGTTCTCTCCCGGAAAGAGTAACTTTGTAAAGAAAATTGTCAATGAAAGACAAGAACTACTCTCCAACGTCAGCTTCATTGGACACTTGTAAAGACTAAAGAAGGCTTCCCAGAAGGTGCAATGGTAAAGAATTTTCCTATCAGTGCAGGAGACACAAGAAACAGGTTCTATCCCTGGGTGGGGAGGATCCCCTGGAGAAGGAAATGGCAACCCACTCAGTAATCTTGCCTGGGAAATCCCATGGACAGAAGAGCCTGGCAGGTTATAGTCTGCTAAGTCACTTCAGTCGTGTCCGACTCTGTGCGACCCCAGAGACGGCAGCCCACCAGGCTCCCCTGTCTATGGGGTCACAAAGAGTTGGACACGACTGAGGACAATAATAAGGACTAAAGAAGATAGCAGTAAATGTTTAGCAGAGTACTGGTCATACAAAGGAAGCTCAATATATTATGAATTTTTATCACTGTTGTGTTGTTGTTACAATAAAGTTTAACAAATCTGAAGTGAAGATGCCTGAGAACTTGTCTTAACATACAACGGACCGGTTGTTTCTCTAATATAGTAAATCCAATTTTATCAATCTACCCAAACCAAGTTATAGTCTCTTCACCCACCCTCATAATTAGCTTCATGTAAGCCTTAAATTTCATGGTTAAACAGTCAATTTCTGACCTTCTAAGAAGGGAACATAATTCACTCTTCCAGTGTCCTTCTTTTCCCAAACCCTACAGCTTCCAGTTACTTAAAAATTCTACTAAATACAGTTTAAGCTGAATTTAGTTTTAATTTAATATAAGAGACCCAAAACAAATATTCATAATTTAGGAGGGACCTTGAAGGTAATTTAATTGTATTATATATTCTTCAATTTGTATATAATTTTCTTTTACAGTTAATATATTTCTGACTCTAGAAAAAATATTAATTAAAAACTTTCTTCTGTGAATATCTCATTCTAACTTGTTAGAACCACAAATCACAAAACTTTTCAGATTAGTTAGCATGAGGTCATCATCACCTCCACCAGTTAGCCCAACCTTCATTCCCACAAATATCATGCTTATAAATGACACTGCTTTTCTACAATATTACAGTCACTGATGTAGAAAAAGTAGGTTATTCATAGGAAAAATTATATTTAAGTTTAATCATGAGTTTCATAGCTGTAAGACAGTCTTAAACTGTAAATTTCTTAATTTTTAGCAAAGAATTATTGAATTACCTTTATTAAGTATATAAGCATTTATTAATTCTACAAATATTCCTAGAGTACTACCTCTGCTATTTATTAGAGATAGAGCATTAAAAATATGCCTAACAATAGGTTTTTCCTCTAAAGTCCTCACAGTCTCATAAGGGAGATAACAACTTATTTTATAGTACAAAGAAGGCAGTGATTCATAGCAAGATAGAGTTGTGAAAAAAGTAATATGGAAAGAGCAAAGAGCTATTAGTTCTACTTTCGGAGCCTGATATTTACAAAGACACCATCTGAATTGGTCATTCCAATTGCAGCTCTTCAGTGTTTACTTTTTATTTCAGTAGATATTTTTTAAAAACTTTGTCCTACTTAACTTTTCTGTGTTTCCATATTTACCCTTATGGCTATGTCTTCACTTGGAGGATTTTACAAGAAAATAAGAAAAATGGTCTCAGGACTCACAATTGTGTTTCTTGGAAATCTGAAATTTTATGAAGCTGTTTCAAGAATTCTACAACTGTTTGACTCAAATAGAAACTATACTAAGAAGCAACTTAATTAAATTTATTATGTACTGTGAGCAGATTAACTTTTCAGGCAGGTTATAATACATTTAAAAAATTGTTGAAATAGAGGTTCTCTTGCTATCTCTGTGCATATATTTGAACATAAATGTCTCTTGCCATTGGTTAGAAAATTGCATCACTGCTCATTTTTTAATTAATGACTGCTTTCAAGACTGAATAAATAAGTGCACTATTAGAATATATACACCTCACTTTTTTTTAAAATACCAGACAAGCTTCAGACAATGTTCTCAAGATGGTATAAAAGATGCACAAAAAAAATCAACAAATGAAATTATAATACAGTGTAATATATAATTTTAATGATTATGGTATAATTTTTAAAAAGTTAAATATACATAAAATATAAGCAGACAGCACAGCCAAAAATAAATAAATAAAACTAAATATATATATACATATACAGGTATATATATGTGTGTATGTAGAGATATTTGTCAGGTATTGGTTAGAATCTAGAAATAGTTTTCTTAGTAGAAACATGTAATTTATAAATAAATTTGACTGCAAGATAATTATATTGATAAGGATCAGCATAAAACAATCTGAAACACATCAGACTCAACTGATTTTCAAATAATACCAACACACTCACTGCAGTCGTTAGTATTTATTAGAACCATTCATCAAACAATAGAAAAAGTAATGAAAGCATAGTCAGAAACTGTGAAAATTAAATTTTTCAGAAATTTAGAAATTTACCAAAGGCTTACAACAATCTGAAGAGCAGCTATTAAAGAATAAAAATGGTTGAACCACCATAAGAGCTTTGTCACATTTTAACTTCTGGTCCAAATTTCCTCTCTCTAGCTTTGCAGTGGCCTGGAAACCAACAGTTTTGTAACCTTTCTAACTGTGAAAATCAGCAGCCTAGCAGCAACTAGTGAAGGTAAATTGTGTAGGAATCCCATGACCAGAGAAATTTTAGTGAGTTGATCTGCCTGGCAGTTAAAATCACAGGGGTTTTCTTTATTTACCCTGACTCAGTGCTCACACTAATACAGTGGAAAGAATCTTCTCCCCAGGGTATTTGTTGAAAACAATCAGTGGTAACTATTCCACATCACATTTGCCTGAAGCAGTGAGACAATATAGTGCAAGCAAGAATCTGTACAAAAAATTAAAGAGATTTGGTAAATGACACGTCCATAGGGATATTTGAACAGCTTCAATATATTCCTGGTAATTAAGTAGGATCTGCTACTGCTAAGTCACTTCAGTCGTGTCCAACTCTGTGTGATCCCATAGACAGCAGCCCACCAGGCTCCCCGTCCCTGGGATTCTCCAGGCAAGAACACTGGAGTGGGTTGCCATATCCTTCTCCAATGCATGAAAGTGAAAAGTGAAAGTGAAGTCGCTCAGTCATGTCCGACTCCTAGCGACCCCACGGACTGCAGCCTACCAGGCTCCTCCGTCCTTGGGATTCTCCAGGCTAGAGCACTGGAGTGGGTTGTCATTGCCCTCTCCAAGAAGGATCTAAATAAGCATAAATTAATATATATTAAATAGTCTCATAAAACATATGCTGAAAGACAGACAAAAAGAAAATTTACATGAATAAGAAAATATTAAGGAAAATACAGATATAAGCAAGGGGAAATTGTACACAGATTTTCTGATGGTTGAGATGTTACTGAATTCATGACATTGGTGTTCAATGCTATTCAAATCTGAGAGCTAAAAAACCCACAATTTCCTCCCTCTTAACTTTCTCTCTACTTCCTCCTTCCAAAGCCAAGGGTGAAGCAATGCCACACTAAGTAGCCTAAGCCATTCAAATCTGAGAGCTAAAAAACCACAATTTCCTCCCTCTTAACTTTCTCCCTACCTCCTCCTTCCATAGCCAAGGGTGAAGCAATGCCACACTAAGTAGCCTAGAATTGCATGGTCAGAAAACCATCACTTGTCACCTTGTCAGTTGTATACTATCAATTAATTAATTAATTAAGGCACAGCTATTTTCCAGCAGATTACATCACAGCCATCAGACAACAGCCTATGAAAGGAGGTCATATTCTCAACAAAAGAAAAATTTATTCTTACGGAAATGATAACATCATAGTCTGAAAAAACTTTAAATGCTCATATATATTGTCTACACAGAAATAAAGTATGCAATCATATCTATAAAGCAAGAATAGTAAATGATGTAGCAAGAAAAGTGACTATGAATCAAGAAGAAATTTTGCATAAGAACCAGAAATTTTGCAAAGAACCACATCAAGACCTTGTTAAAGGAAAATATAATTTTTAAAATAAACAACAATAACAAAACATTTCAATAGGATAAGTAGAAGACCAGACTTATTTACATGTAAAATTGGTAAACTAGAAAATTAAATTAAGAAATAATTTCAAATGACAGCAAGGATAAAAAGAGATCAGTTTGAAAGACATCTGAGAGGAAATAGAAGCTGATTCAAATGCCTCAACATTTGTTGTTTCGGAGGTCTCTATACCCCACACTTTTGATTCAAAGAATTCTAAAAAGAGTTTTGCCTTTTTTTCTTGGTTGGGGTTTATTATTGGAGAAGGAAATGGCAACCCACTCCAGTATTCTTGCCTGGAAAATCCCATGGACGGAGGAGCCTGGCAGTCTTCAGTCCATGGGGTCGCAGAGAGTCGGACACGGCTGAGTAACTTCACTTTTCACTTTCAGGGTTTATTATAGCACAAGGTTACACAGCAGAAGTAGTATGGAAAATGCATGCAATGGATGGAGTCCAGAAATCATGAGTAATCTACCGAGTCTTTCTATGCCTCAGCACAAAATGTGTTTTGTCTCCAGTGGTGAACCACAGTAACCTGTGGTTACTGCTCAAGTAAAACATCCACTCAAGCCTTCAATGTCTGATGCTTTAAGGGGGCTGTCACATAGGCATATCCTGCTAAGTAACCAATCAGGATAATTGAAACCCAGCACCCAAAAAAAATGACAGCAGGTGCACATCGTCAATCTCAATTTTTGTGCAAGGCAATCCTGACAAGGTAGAATAAGCAACACAGTCCACTCTTCTAGGTGTGTAAAAAAATATCTTTAATCATTAACTTGAAAAGCTTTCTAACAGCCACATTCAAAGACATTTTTGGGTCAATCATGGAACCAGGCTTACATGGAGGTATACAAAAATGGAGCGATCAGACAGGCTATATTAACTCTTTATTCATATTTGTCTAAGGCAATTCATAGAAGAAAATAAAAAAAAAACAGACAGGAAAGTGTTTAAAAAAATTATTGGTAACAATTTCCTAGAACTAAAGATTTAATTATTTTCACATGGAAAAGCCTGTGTGTATGTGTTAGGTACTAAGTTGTGTTCAACCCTTTGCAACCCCATGGACTGTAGCCCACCAGGCTCCTCTGCCTATGGAATTCTCCAGGGTAGCCATTCCCTTCTCCAGGGCATCTTCCTGACCCAGGGATTAAACCCAGGTCTCGTGCGTTGCAGGCAGATTCTTTACCATCTGAACCACCAGGGAAGCCCTGGCAAAAGCCTGCTGCTGCTGCTGCTAAGTCGCTTCAGTCATGTCTGACTCTGTGCGACCCCATAGACGGCAGCCCACCAGGCTCCCCTGTCCCTGGGATTCTCCAGACAAGAACACTGGAGTGGGTTGCCATTTCCTTCTCCAATGTATGAAAGTGAAAAGTGAAAGTAAAGTCCCTCAGTCCTGCCTAACTCTTAGCGACCCCAGGGACTGCAGCCCACCAGGCTCCCCTGTCCCTTGGATTCTCCAGGCAAGGGTACTGGAGTGGGTTGTCATTTCCTTCTCCAATGCATGAAAGTGAAAAGTGAAAGGGAAGTCCCTCAGTCATGCCCGACTCTTAGCAACCCTATGGACTGCAGCCCACCATGCTCCTCTGTCCATGGGATTTTCCAGGCAAGAGTACTGGAGTGCCATTGCCTTCTCCGTGGAAAAAGCCTACCAAGTGTCAAATAGTATGAAACATTCAAGTGACACTTCTGAGAAGAATAGAAATAAATCAATATCCCCACAAGTGAACAATGAGAAAAGAGTGGCTACTTAAAGAGAAATAAAAATTAGACTAACACTAGCAATATTGGAAAGAACCTATCAATAGGGTGCAAATTTTCTTAGAGTCTCTTGTTGAGGTTTGATCCATTACATGAACAGGCTAAAGCAGAAAAACAAAAAGACACTTTGGCCACATTTGCATTATGAATTGCAGCCTCAGCTCAAACTTCAGACGTTTATTAACCAAGAAGAACTGAAAAATGAGGTGTATAGGTATACACACACACACACACACACACATACACACACACACACACACACACATACACACAGTAAGATATCAGATCAGATCAGATCAGTCGTTCAGTCATGTCCAACTCTTTGCAACCCCATGAATCGCAGCACTCCAGGCCTCCCTGTCCATCACCAACTCCCGGAGTTCACCCAGACTCACGTCCACTGAGTCAGTGATGCCATCCAGCCATCTCATCCTCTGTCATCCCCTTCTCCTCCTGCCCCCAATCCCTCCCAGCATCAGAGTCTTTTCCAATGACTCAACTCTTCGCATGATGTGGCCAAAGTACTGGAGTTTCAGCCTTAGCATCATTCCTTCCAAAGAAATCCCAGGGCTCATCTCCTTCAGAATGGACTGGTTGGATCTCCTTGCAGTCCAAGGGACTCTCAAGAGTCTTCTCCAACACCACAGTTCAAAAGCATCAATTCTTCAGCGCTCAGCCTTCTTCACAGTCCAACTCTCACATCCATACATGACCACAGGAAAAACCATAGCCTTGACTAGACGGACCTTTGTTGGCAAAGTAATGTCTCTGCTTTTCAATATGCTATCTAGGTTGGTCATAACTTTCCTTCCAAGGAGTAAGCCTCTTTTAATTTCATGGCTGCAGTCACCATCTGTAGTGATTTTGGAGCCCAGAAAAATAAAGTCTGACACTGTTTCCCCATCTATTTCCCATGAAGTGGTGGGACCAGATGCCATGATCTTCGTTTTCTGAATGTTGAGCTTTAAGCCAACTTTTTCACTCTCCTCTTTCACTTTCATCAAGAGGCTTTTGAGTTCCTCTTCACTTTCTGCCATAAGGGTGGTGTCATCTGCATATCTGAGGTTATTGATATTTCTCCTGGCAATCTTGATTCCAGCTTGTGCTTCTTCCAGTCCAGCGTTTCTCATGATGTACTCTGCATATAAGTTAAATAGGCAGGATGACAGTATACAGCCTTGACAAACTCCTTTTCCTATTTGGAACCAGTCTGTTGCTCCATGCCCAGTTCTAACTGTTGCTTCCTGACCTGCATACAAATTTCTCAAGAGGCAGATCAGGTGGTCTGGTATTCCCACCTCTTTCAGAATTTTCCACAGTTTATTGTGATCCACACAGTCAAAGCCTTTGGCATAGTCAAGAAAGCAGAAATGCTTTTTCCATGATGCAGTGGATGTTGGCAATTTGATCTCTGGTTCCTCTGCCTTTTCTAAAACCAGCTTGAACATCAGGAAGTTCACGGTTCACATATTGCTGAAGCCTGGCTTGGAGAATTTAGAGCATACTTTACTAGTGTGTGAGATGAGTGCAATTGTGCGGTAGTTTGAGCATTCTTTGGCATTGCCTTTCTTTGGGATTGGAATGAAAACTGACCTTTTCCAGTCCTGTGGCCATTGCTGAGTTTTCCAAATTTGCTGGCATATTGAGTGCAGCACTTTCACAGCATCGTCTTTCAGGATTTGAAAGAGCTCAACTGGAATTGCATCACCTCCACTAGCTTTGTTCGTAGTGATGCTTTCTAAGGCCCACTTGAATTCACATTCTAGGATGTCTGGCTCTAGGTCAGTGATCACACCATCGTGGTTATCTGGGTCCTGAAGATCTTTTTTGTACAGTTCTTCTGTGTATTCTTGCCATCTCTTCTTAATATCTTCTGCTTCTGTTAGGTCCATACCATTTCTGTCCTTTATCGAGCTCATCTTTGCATGAAATGTTCCTTTGGTATCTCTGATTTTCTTGAAGAGATCCCTAGTCTTTCCCATTCTGTTGTTTTCCTCTATTTTTTTGCATTGATAGCTGAAGAAGGCTTTCTTATCTCTTCTTACTATTCTTTGGAACTCTGCATTCAGATGCTTATATCTTTCCTTTCCTCCTTTGCTTTTCGCTTCTCCTCTTTTCACAGCTATTTGTAAGGCCTCCCCAGACAGCCATTTTGCTTTTTTGTATTTCCTTTCTATGGGAATGGTCTTGATCCCTGTCTCCTGTACAATTCATGAACCTCATTCCATAGTTCATCAGGCACTCTATTTATCAGATATAGTCCCTTAAATCTATTTCTCACTTCCACTGTATAATCATAAGGGATTTGATTTAGGTCATACCTGAATGGTCTAGTGGTTTTCCCTACTTTCTTCAATTTAAGTCTGAATTTGGCAATAAGGAGTTCATGATCTGAGCCACAGTCAGCTCCTGGTCTTGTTTTTGCTGACTGTATAGAGCTTCTCCATCTTTGGCTGCAAAGAATATAGTCAATCTGATTTCGGTATTGACCATCTGGTGATGTCCATGGATAGAGTCTTCTCTTGTGTTGTTGGAAGAGGGTGTTTGTTATGACCAGTTCATTTTCTTGGCAAAACTCTATTAGTCTTTGCCCTGCTTCATTCCATATTCCAAGGCCAAATTTGCCTGTTACTCCAGGTGTTTCTTGACTTCCTACTTTTGCATTCCAGTCCCCTATAATGAAAAGGACATCTTTTTTGGGTGTTAGTTCTAAAAGTTCTTGTAGGTCTTCATAGAACCGTTCAACTTCAGCTTCTTCAGTCCAAAATTAGCAAAACCAAAGCTAGTAACAGCCTTAATATTTAAAAAAAATAGAATTCATGGGTGGAAAAGCTATGAAAATACAGGGAAGAACCTTAAATGCATATTACTAAGTAAAAGGAGCCCATTTGAAAAGGTTACACATACTGTGTGACATTCTGGAAAAGGCAAAAGAAATGAAAAAAGTCAGTGGTTCCCAGGGGTTAGGGAAGAAGGAGGGAGAAATAGGTGGAACAAAAGATTTTAGGGGAATGAAAGTATTCTGTATGATTTTCCACTGGTGGACATATGTCGTTACACAGTTGTTAGACCCACAGAATGTGCAACGCCAAGATTGAATCCTCATGTAAACTGTAGACTTGGGGTAACTCTGCTTTAGTATAAGTTCATCATTGGAAAAAATGTACCACTCTGGTACAGAATGTAAATAGTGACAGAGGGTATGTGTAAGATGGGAATACAGATATAACTGAACTCTCTACCTTCCACTCAATTTTGCTGTGAACCTAAAACTTTTCAAAAAAATTAAGTCTATTAAAAAAGAGAGAGAATGCACTTAAACAGTAGTAATGTAATTCAAAATTATTTTTAAATGGATAGTTTTCAGTACACTCGGAATTTGAAAATTGATTTTAATGCTTAGCAGTATTTTAATAATAATACAAAAAGAACACAGGACCTAAAAATTAATAATGAAAACCCTGAGGAGAAGGGACAAAAGATGATAATGCAACATTAATAAATCAACACGTTTGTTATTCAAGAAAATGAAAACAAGATTTATATTATTATCATAAGCATAATCATTTTTAAATATCTTGTGAAAGCTGACAAACACAACAGATAACATTTATGAAGAGCTGACTATATTTCAGGCACTCTTGCTAAAGATTTTGTGTGCAATAACTGTAAATCATTGTAAAAATTCCTATAAAGTGGGTACTGATATTTTCATTTTATAGATGAGGGAAGTGATGAAGTATTTTAATAAATTTTCTAGTATAGAAATGTTGTTTCCCTTAAATTTTTGAGAAAAAAATCACACTTGGTGATGATATCTTGTTCTTTTAATACTCTTTTAATCAATTAATGTGTTAGGGTTTATTTGTTAATATTTTAGCTAGAATTTTCCATTGATGCTCCTAAGTAATTTAGGGCTAGAAAGAGTATACAATATTTAATCTTTAATATCTTTGTTTACATGTGGACTCTCATATATTAAAAGTATTAAGGCTTCTACTAATAGTGTACTTCATGCTATCTTGTACGTGTATAATTTCTGATATGTTGGGTTGGCCAAAAAGTTCGTTCAGGGTTTGAATCAAACGAACTTTCTGGCCAACTCAATAGTTATGTTGGTGTTATACTCTTTGGTACATAAATATTCCTGCCAGGCTCCTCTGTCCATGGAATTCTCCAGGCAAGAATAAGGGAGTGGATGGCCATTCCTTTCTCAAGACATATGTATTCATAATTCTTTTGTATGCATATGAAAGTACCTATTACTATAACCATAAATTTTCCTTCTTCATTTTGTTTAATGGGTTTCTGGTTTGTATGACACCTAGCCTCCAATCAAGAATATGTATTTGCCTGTTATGTTTGCCTATCCTTTTATTTTTCTAATATTCTGAGTTATCTTGTAGGTATAAAATTTTATTTTGTTTCATTATCCAATCTAAAATGTCTAGTTTCTTATAGAGGATGAGATAATCCTATTCACATTTAATAATATTAAGGATATGTTTACTTTTAGTTCTGCTATATTATTTTATGTTAGGTTTTTGCTTTTTAACTTCATAAAATTCCTTCACTCTGTGATGTTTTTTAAAATTTATTTCTATATATGTGTATTCTTAGTGTTTATGGTCTATTCTTTGATGCTTTTATTTCTTCGTTACTTATGTAAAAACAACTGCATTTTCCATTATTACAGTGTATCTATTAGTTTTTTAAAATAAGTAATGATAAAAATTAGTATTTAATATTATCTTGATTACAGTTTATTCTTGTATTGTTAAATATGTTAGACCACTTATTTGTCCCTTTGAATGATTTTCTTTGACTCCCAGCATTAGACAATCAATGCCTTTATATCTTATCTTTTTATTTTTGCCCTTCTCATCCAAATTCTGTTTAGATATATACTATTATATTGTCTTCATCTATGAGATTTATATTCTATTATTTTGCTGTAATTCTTACATCCTCATATTTCAGGTCAATAATTAAATACATTCAATGCTCACAATTAGTCCTTGATTAAGATTACCACTTCTATTTATCATTTAGAAGCTAAAATCCATGCTCCATACTAAAGATAGGTTCAAGAGAATAACATTCCCTTAGTTTTTGGATGCTCAAGCTTTGTTTACAAATATGATATTTGAAAGTGAAAGTGAAGTCACTCAGTCCTGTCCAACTCTTTGTGACCCTGTGGGTGTAGCCTACCAGGCTCCTCCATCCATGGGATTCTCTAGGCAAGAATACTGGAGTGGGTTGCCATTTCCTTCTCCAGGGGATCTTCCTGACCCAGGGATCAAACCCGGGTCTCCTCATTGGAGGCAGATGCTTTAACCTCTGAGCCACCAGGGAAGATATGATATTTGAAGGACTGGCTAAATAGGAAAAGCCTTAACTCTTATGCTGGCATTTTGTGGACTTTGGTATCTTGTTATAGTGAAGAATCTTGAAGCCAATCTCAATATTTTCCTTTGTAAGTTAGTGATTGCTTTTTTCACCTCCTTCAACCCCAAAGACTATTATATTTACATTCTTGTTATTGTATTATGATATATCTTGGTGGTGACAATATTTTTTAGTGATCACTGTATCCTTTAAAAATGAAATTTCAAGTCTTTAACTTCATGAATGTTTTTTTCTTTAATAATATTGAAGATTTATTCTTTTTCATAATTTGTATTTTCTTGTTTTTGCCTGTCTTCTCCATCTTTCATATTCTCTCTAATCCTGTTCATCTCTTTCTTTATTTCAAGTTCCTTTTACTAGTCTTTCTTATTTTTTGTGCTCTTTCCCTTATGATGTTTATTTCAGTGTATGTTCTTCCATATTAATTCTTAATTTGTGATGTTATAATTTTAGTTTTACTTTTCACTTAAGTTTTACCAGCTTTTGGTCACCATCTTCTATTGCAGCTTCAACCCCACGCAATGAAATTCTTGCCTAAAGCCTTGTAGTTTTCATTCACAGAAGCAATCCCTTCATTGTGTCCTTATGAAAATTCATGGCGGAATGTTAGAACAAGTTTTTCAACTTCTCCATGGCAACATCGTTATGGTGTGTGTTCTTCAACAATTGGTCATTTTGGTGCTCCTCTAAATGTTTCTCCTATACTATTCTTGTGTTGATACTGTTCCCACTCTTTTTTATAATCACTCATAATTAACCAAGTTAAATTCTTCTCCTCTAGTTTCCTGGGAAAAGGAGAGGAGAAAATAGCCATCTAGAACTTGCAAAGGGTCTATATTCCTTTACCCTTAATCTTGTTAATGTCTATAAGTTAATTAAAAAATATTTTTCCTTTGGGTTTAAAACTTATCATAGTCATCATAACACCATTCTTAGTGATAAAACACTTTTATTGGATCACTAGACTAAGCTTCACAAAGGCACAGTTACTAAGTTTCTCCACTGTGGTATCTGTGAAGCCAAACATGTTGGCTGCCCACAAGGGGTGCTTATTAAATATGTGTTCAATAAACAGATACATTACATTTCTTTGCTAACCAATCTTTGACACCAGTGCAGTATTTATTAAAGGATAGAGTCTTTGCTCTTACTGATTTCAGAAAATTTTAATGTATTTGTTTTCAACTAAGTAAATACAAAGAGTCATTGTTTAAAACCAAGCTTTGTATTTTAATTATTTACTTGGCTTCCCAGGTTGTAATACAACATGTAAGTAAATGAAACAATGTCATAGCACAATGCAACACTAATAAAAATGTAGAAGGGGAAAGAAACACAAAAGGTAAGGAATGCTATGGTAGAGATGACAAGACAGTTTACACCCAGCCTAAGTATCTAAATTTAAATTCAAGTCCTCCAGCAGAAGAATTGCGGTCATTCCATCTTTTATCATCCTAGTCTTGTCGCTGGTGGACCAAGCGGATGGGGAGTAAGGAGTTAGAAGCGTATCTTGCTGTGCTTTATAAGTTATCCCTTTTCTTTGTTTGGCTTTAAGGCATTTTAGTTTGCATTTTTTCTTTACCTTTTACAACCACAAAATGAGATTATGCAGATATTGCTCTTATAGTTTCATAATCAAATATAGGAGGAATAGGAATATTCTAAAACAGGGGAAAGAAAAATAGAGATTTAATTCTTGGTAACCACTTTTTGCCCAAAACTCCTATTTGAAAAAAAAAAAAACAAAACTGAAAATTTCTGTAATACAGACGCAACTGAGAAGACTTAAAGAGTCAAATGAGCTGTAAGTCTTCACCAACCATTTCTTTCCTGTGGTCTTCTTTGAAAGAATAGCATATGGTGAATTTGCATGGTGTAACAGTGAACATCTGGAGACAGTAACAGGTTTTTTAAAGATGACGTGTGTTAGGAGAGTTGGATATCTCTTGTTCCCTGAGGAGGTGCTTCTCTCATTCAGATTATCAGACAGATGTGAAACCAAATATTTTCATTAACAGATAAACTCTGCAGGACAGATTCTAGAAAGTTGAGAATACCATCTAGTACTACTTTATCACCAATATTATTTCTTCTCACAGGAATGTATATGGGAAAAGCTAGAGGCTCTTCATCAGTATTTGAGTATGCCTTACTGCATTAAAAATGTTTCTCCATACTGTGTTTACAATTGAGTGTGCACCTATTTTAACCTGAGTACATGTTATATTAGACATACTTAGCTAAAATAAAATACCTGTTTCACTTATTCTAACAGAAAAGGTTAAGTAACTAAAAGCCTAATAATTTGAATAACATATAAACAAAAATCAGAAACTTTTCACAGGGAGTAATGTGGCTACTTTGTTAGATTATTTGAGGAGAGTTTTAGGAGACCTTTTTTTCTAATCATATCTTTTATGCGTATAATCCACCTGCTCCCTGCCTATCCTCAACTACCAGGTGAAGATTATGAAACTGAATAGTTCACGGAAATCATTCAATAACGTCCATTTATCAAAGTGTGGATTCACCCTCTCGATCTTGAGCATACAGGCGCTACAGTATCTGTTTTCATTTGAGTCTTCGCAGTTTGCGAATAAACAGGACTGTTTCACAGTCTAATAAAGCAAAGCAAATCCTAACAGGAAAGCAAAGCCAATTCTAGGAGAATGTGAATAAAAATAAAAAGCTCTGCAATTAATAAAAAAAAATAAGAAATATTTCGCTTAAACTGGCTAAGTCGTGTCCTGATTTTTTAGGATATCGAGAAAAGAGAGGATAAGCGCCAAGACAGAGGGCAATAGACTGCCCCTGTGCCCTTCATACTGAAACCTTCCTAGATTACTGAGAATGGTCCTAAGAAATCGGGTCAGAGGATTACTAATATATTTACATATATATATTTTTTACCTCATTAGCTGGTCAACCCAGGAGGCAAACACTGCCACCCGTGCCCAAGCAACTGCTCCAAGGAGCTGACGGCGGTTGCCTGCATCGAGTTCCCCGCCGGCGGCTCCTTCTGGCCGGACACCCTTTGCCAAAGAGCGCCCGGGGAAGCAGACAGCAATAGGGGAGTACACAGATGTCATGGATGCACAGGCATGATTGTAATCTGACCAGAAAGGAGAGCGAGGCAAGGCGACCGCCGGCGGATCCGAGTCGAGGAGCCTCGGCAATTGGGTTGCCGGCGGTGCGTGCGCGCACAGGTGCCTCGGGCCGGCGGCGCCCGGAGCTAGCGCAGCCGCCTCTCGGCCTCAGCACTCTCACCAGCGAGCCGAAGACCCGGCTGCGGCCGAGCCCGGCCACCCCCAGCCCAAGCCGCGGGAGGAAGAGCCCAAGGAAAGGGCGCGAAGGGGGAAGGAGGGGAGGGAAGGTGGTGGGGGGGCGGGGGAGAGACCCTACTCCTCCTCACCGAGATCTCCTCCCCGAGCCCTTCTGGTGGGAACCTTGGCAGGGCTCGCGCGCCCCTCCCTCCCTCCTCCCCACTCTGGGAGTCCGTCTCCCCTCTCCCCTTGCTCCCCCCCACCTCCCTTCTCTTCCCTCCCTCCCTGCCGCGTGCCTCCTCCCCTCCCCCTCGTCTCCCTCCCTCGCAGCGGCGGCAGCAGTAGCCGCTTCAGCCGAGCCGGAGATGGGCAGAGAGCGCGCGCGGCGCAGCAGCTCCGGATACGCCGCCCTCCCCGCCCGCAGCTCCCCGCGCCCCCGCCGCCGCTGTCGCCGCCTCGGCGTCCCCCGGCTCCAGTCTCGCTCCTAGGACAGCGCCGCTGCCACCGCTCGGCCCTGCCCGCCGCCTGCGCCGCGCAGCCCTCACGCGCGCCTGGATGGCGCTTTCCACCCCGGACCGGTGAGTAGCCTGGAAAGCGCAGAGGGTCGGGCGGCCAGGCAGCCAGCCGAGAGAACCTCTGGCATTAGGGGTTACCCCCCAAACCACCTGCTGTGATTCCTCTACCTCCAGGCGGGGTCTCAGGAGAGCGCTGCTCCTTGATCCCTGGGGGGCTTTTTGATTTCAACTCCACCTGCTGGGAACCCTCTCCCTCCCGAGGACAGCTGGGGCAACTCGCTGTCCCCGCTTCACCTTCCATCCCCAGAGCTCCCACTTTCGCAGCAGCCGTGAATGGCCCTGACCCTCCGGTCACCCCATCAGGGTCCTTTCAGCCCCCACCGTCCCCGCGTCGCCCCCTTTTGATTTCCCGCTTGTGGCAGCCCGCAGACGCCCCCACCTGCCACCCTGCGCCTGGTTTCGCACTGACAAAGCCTTCCTCACAAAGTATGCCCCTGACCCACCTTCCCTCCTTTTCGAAAGCCGGTCTCCAGAGTCCTACAGTCCCGCCGTATTTCTTCGCAGAGCGAAGGGTTCTGCCGGTGAATTCTGACCTTATTCCCTCGAAACGGTGGTATCTCTCCAGCTTTTACTGCCACCTCAAAAAACTGACACGGACAGTTTTCTGGCATCTGTACAGATCCTGGCATCTGTACAGTTACTTTGTGTGTTTGTTAGCACCGGGGCTGTTTAGGGAATGATCAAACATGAAAAAAGAGACAAAAACAAAACCTTTTGCGACTAAACTTTTTGCTATTGTTGCTTTAAAGAGCACAACTATTTACGTCGCTCAGGTTCCTTGTATTCATTTAGAGGCATTTTAGTTGGGGACGGGGACCGCCCCTATTTTACTTGTTTCCCTGGAATCTGGAATCAGTCTTAATTTCAGGTTGAGAACCGTGCACCTGACTGAGTGATGAATCCGCTTTGCAACACTGACAGAAAAAGCCCCGCAACTCTTGAGAATAAGAAGCTTTTTCTTTAAAGAGGGGAGAATAGCATCAAACTCACCCTTTAAAATCTTCTTTGAGTTTGCAATGAGCCAAAACCCTTATTTTTCTTTGGATTTAGTGGCTGAGAGAGGGATATAAGAAGATCAGAAAACGTATTAAAAAGCCTCTGCACTATCTGGGTGCTTCAGGTGTTGAGTAGTATCTTAGTGTCCAGACAATCTCTGTAGAAGTTTTCTTAGGGCATCAGCCTTTTTTTCCAAAACCATGTTTAACGTTTTAGTATTCTAGTTGGTTTGAGGGGGAAAAAAAGTTATGTTCAGTGAAGGATGTGTTCAATGAAGGTGATGAAGCTGAAAAAAAAGGGGGGGGGGAGTTGTGTTCAATGAAGGCATAGTATGAGTAAGGTGATGAGCAATGAATGATGCAGGGAGAGCTGATTTAAACACTAAAATGTGTGCTCATGATTCCTTGTGTATTGCAATCGTAAAAACAAAACTACCACCACACAATTTTTGATTGAATTTTCAAAGAAGTAATGAAATGTATTAATTTCAGCATATTTTACTCTATAGAACCCTTTGTCATAGGGCTTGAGTTCGAAGCAATGCAGATAAGAGTATGCAGAAATAGATGTTAGAAACTTTAAAAGGTGTTCCATTTGAGTATGTAGTGTGTGAATATAAATTTCCTGGTGGTAACTGTTTTTTATTCTTTTAAATAATTTTGAGAAAATAAGAATCCAGTTGGCATTCTTGTTCTTGCAGTCGAGGGAGAGAATGCTACCTGATCTTAAACAAGCAGATCTCTGCTTACACAAGAAATAGGGAAAGGTGAACAATTACGTGAAGAATTTATTGAGTGAAGATTGTCTTAAAATCTTGCCTTCCACAATGTAGAGAGTTTTTAAGAAATTTAACTCAGACTGTATTTGAGCCTTTAGTTCTCTTTTCTTGTGTAGAGACAGGTAGAAATGCATTGAGCAAGTCACTGGCAAGGGATGGTTTTCAGTGTGTTTTTGAGCTGCATCTAAAGTCAGGAGCGGCTATGAATAGCGCTTTATTGTTTTCTAAATTCAGAAATTTTAGTTGGTTAAATTTAGTGCTTGACTATGAAGAATATTCAAACTATTTAAACTTGTAATTACTGCAGATATGCACACATGGTCATATCAGGTGGATAGGGAGTAGGTAGGTTATGAGCTGAATCAAAAGATCATTTTTTTTCCTCTAAATACCTTTACCTTTTGGATAACAGTGGATAACAGTGTATTCTTACTAATACAATGTCTCCAACAGTTATGAAGCTATATTGGAAAAGATAAATTTCCATTGAACAAAAGGGAAAAAGCAAGTACAATACTGACTTTATCAGTTATTGCCCAAAATTGTGTTAATGATAAGTTCACAGCAGTATGTGTTAATGTTATTCTATTTAGCATCAACTTCCAAACAATGTCAGAAGTGCACACCTTTTGTAAGGATATATGCTTGCACAATGTGCAATATTAAAATAGCCTTAGAATTGTCTGTGAGAATGCAAATAATCAGTCTGTCATAAATAGTGGCAAAATTTCTGTTAATAACTCTTAGCTGAAACTTAGGTAGATCTACCTAAATTTAGTGTCACTGTCATTATTAAGGTTCTGCAAAACAAATATAGCACATGCAGAGACAAGGCATACCAATATTTGAATGGCATATCTTTGCATTTGTTTAAGTTGAATCTTACAATTCTTGGAATTATATGCCACCCAGAGAATGGGCTTGGTTGAAATGAAATGTTTACAGCAGTAAAGAGAAATCAAAAATTAGTAAAGAGAAATTTAAAATTGTGAAAGTGATATAGATTATTTCACCAATAGACTGCTGTTAGTTGAATGTTCCATGTAAAACTGTGTTTTGGCTTCTGTGTGGTGATGAGAGAGCCTGGGAAGGAAGAGCAGGCAAGAAGGGAGAGATAGAACAGGTACATACCTATGGATACTTGATTAAATTCTTTACTCAAGTAAAGCTAACTAAATACAAGCTGTATTATTTTAGTATGTGGGACAACAGCTATTTTCCAACTTGCATTTTAAAAAATGTCTCCTTAATTACAGCAATAAAAGTATAATTTTTTTAATGAAGTGCCTCCTCGATTTTATTTAGTAAGACTTGGGGATTATAGGCAAGCTATTTTATGTGAACTAATTGACCTAAATGAAATTCTAAACAACTTTAAAAGCAAAACCTTGAAAGAAATACATACTCACACACACCTAAAGTTACAATATTAGATAAAGAGCCAACCAGGTGATTTAGTGTCTTATGAAGGCAAGACGACTTGGTCAAGGGATAACTACACAAAATATTTTCATAGCTTAATATATATTTTTCATACTTCCTACTTATTTGTGGATATGTTATTCATATATATGGATATTTGCATTTTATTTACAAATTCATGAGAGTGTATATTACAAAATGCTGCAAATTTTATGAATTCTACATCCTGAAATTGTTCTTGCAAGTATCAAATGATTGCGTAAATGTTTACAAATGACTTTGTTTTCCATCTTTATTCTATAGCTCAAGAAATATTTAACAAAAAGCATTCTCAAAGAGCAAAGAAGAAAATGAATATTTCAAAACAAGCGTGGTGATTCAACCAGTTTTATAACAGTGCTGTCCAAGTGATCCTCTCATAAGGTCAACTCTAGTGTACAATTAAAACTCCTATAGGAAAGAAACATTTAGATTCTCTAATTTTACATGTGATTGTGAAATTCACTCTTCATTTAGATGCAAATGGAATTCTTGACACTCTTACTAGAAAGAATCACAGAACTTAGGTGTCAATTAGAGGATGTAGAAGGCATTCCATTCTCATCATTTTACTAATAATTTACCCTAGGTTCTTAAGTAGTTAATAGAAACAGAGTTAGGATCCATGTCTCCTGACTTCATCCTGTTTATTTTTTTATGAAATAAACATTAGTTTTCCCCCTTATTTTATTTTCAGTTCAGTCGCTCAGTTATGTCCGACTCTTTGCAACCCCATGGACTGCTGCACGCCAGGCCTCCCTGTCCATCACCAACTCCTGGAGTTTACTCAAACTCATGTCCACTGGGTCGGTGATGCCATCCAACCATCTCATCCTTTGTCATCCGTTCCCTTCTCCTCCTGCCTTCAATCTTTCCCAGCATCAGGGTCTTTTCAAATGAGTCAGTCCTTTGCATCAGGTGGCCAGAGTATTGGAGTTTCAACTTCAGCATCAGTCCTTCCAATGAATATTAAGGACTGATTTCAAATCAGTTTAAAATAAAAGAAAACCGAAAATGAAATGAAATGAAAGTCTGTGCTTCTTCAGTAAATACCTAGGTCTCAAAGCATCATAGTTGAAAGAAAGGTTTTCTGCTTACTCTATCCTATCTTCAGGTTAGAACTTGGGAAATATTTTAAATATTTAAACATTTTAATTGTGATTGGTCTATCTGAAAAGCTTTTAAAATTTTTATTTAATCTTTAGTAATTTAATATTTTGTTTAACTTACTTTTAATTGCCATCATAAATTCTAATAGGTATAATAAGGTATACATTTCTTTCATGGTAATCGTATATCAGTGGACACTTCCATTTTATTTTTTTAATGGAGGGTTCATTATAGTTTCATCTCTATGAATGTTTGATATTTGCCACCATAGATAAAGTTAGTACATCATGTGTTTTGGGTTTTTTTAATTTTTTGTCACCATAGTTTATGAATAGGTCAAGAGGTCAGGGAAAATAAATTTGTTGCACTAAGTTTCAAGTTCACAGTTGAAAGTCCTGGCACTTTTAGCCTTTTCTTCACTGATGGTCAGAGAAATCAGTGAAAATGAATGACTAAGTCAATGGGGAATTGTCATCATTACTAGCTAAAAAATAAATGTTCAAATATATTCTTGGTGATGGTGACTCATCAGTGTCATCTCAGTTAGGAAGAGTAACATGGTGATATAGATTGATAACTCAATGATGTTGTCTGTAACAACACTGCTTTATCTAAGAGTGCCTGGGTTGATGAAAGTTATGGGAATCTGCCAGCTCAGAACACTGGGTGATGGGTTCAAAAACTGTGGAGGAAGTCTTGTCTTGGGAACTGGCCTTTTTTAAACCATTTAAGATGCAGATTTGACTGAAAGGAGAACCACATCTCTTAAGACTCCCTTGACACAGTTTTTCTGGAGTATAATTCAGCTTCCACTTATTGAGGGTCCAGTGTATGGCAAGGAGAAGGCAATGGCACCCCACTCCAGTACTCTTGCCTGGAAAATCCCATGGACGGAGGAGCCTGGTAGGCTGCAGTCCATGGGGTCGCTAAGAGTCGGACACAACTGAGCGACTTCACTTTCACTTTTCAGTTGCATGCATTGGAGAAGGAAATGGCAACCCACTCCACTGTTCTTGCCTGGAGAATCCCAAGGACGGGGAAGCCTGGTGGGCTGTCGTCTATGGGGTGGCACAGAGTCGGACACGACTGAAGTGACTTAGCAGCGGCAGCAGCAGTGTATGGCAAAAAGTGAAGTGATGACTGCAGACATAAGGACAAACTTGATATAGGTTCTGACCGCAGGCAGCTTACAATATAACTCAAAAGACAGATAAGAACAAACATGTTGCTGAACACAGGTGTCCAGAGAGAAATTAAAAAGATTACAGCTTAATCATAATATGCCTTGCCAAAATGTATGGACGTGTGACTTGGCTAAGTTTGGCACAAAAATAACCTATGTCCTTAAAAAAACATGTTTCCATTGCTTCCCATATTACTTCTAACTCTAACACAAATGTTTTGACCATGCAGCTATTTATGAATATGCATTGACATAAATGTTGTCGTTGTTGTTCAGTCACTAGGTTGTGTCCAACTCTATTTGACTCCCTGGACTGCAGCATATCAGGCTCCCCTGCCCTTCACTATCTCCTGGAGTTTGCTCATGTCCTTTGAGTCAATGAAGCTATCTAACCATCTTATCCTTTGCTACTCTTGTCTCCTTTTGCTTTCAGTCTTTCCCAGCATCAGGGTCTTTTCCAGTGAGTTGGCTCTTTGTATCAAGTGGCCAAAGTATTAACAAAAATAGTCTCATGCTAATGAACCTAATAGTCAGTTCACTCCTTGTAGTTGCTAGGGTAATTTTTTCTAATGGATATGTAACTAATTATCCACTTTAATATAAGTTTGAAATAGCAAGTTTGTCTTTCAAGAAGCCTAAATCTTCAAGGAACACTCAAAGGGACAGAATGTACAGAAGAAAAAAGAAATGTAGACAGTGGACAATATATATAATATCTATTCAATAATTAAAAGTTATAAACTGTTTTAACAACAGATATTTAAATTTAAAAAGATAATTTAAATATTTGTACCCTACTTACTCTGTTGGTGAACATTTATTAAATATGAGTGCATGATGTACAGGGGCATAGAACTGTTAGTGTTAATGATGGCTTCACTGCATTGACATGTAGGAGACAACTGCGCTATTTCAGTAACCAATTTCTCCTGATTTTCAAGACCCATGAAGGGTCTGAGATTTTACCCTCTAAGTTAAGCATGAATAATTGATTGTAGTCCCTGCTTTGGAGTGGCTGCACAAGGGCAGTTAATCTAACTTGCTCCATTTGTCCACATCAGCAGGCTGATGCCATTTGTCTGCCCCACTGAATGGCTAAGCAATAGTTACAGAAACGGGAGCAGGAAAGACATCCAGAGGTGTTGACAGGTATTTCACAAGGGAAATGCAGGGCTAGGGCCATCTCCTGCTAGTTCCAATATATTTCTTGCTAAGATTAAGGGGACTGTAGATCAAATCATGGTAAAAGCTGTCTGGCTGAGGATGGCAGATTCAGCAGGGAGTTAAATTTAGGACCCTTGCAACAGTTTGGGAGAGCCATTTTTTTTCATGTAAAACTAAGATGACACTGGAGCTATGCAAGCTGAAAGCTTGAATATACATACCACTTCCATTTATGGATGGGTGGCTATGAGAGGTCTGTAGGACTCTTTCTCACATTGAGCCATTGAGTCTGGGTTGACCCACCTCAAAATGAAGACAGCAGGCTGGACAGCCAGCAGACCTCCATGGACAAGTTCAGTTTTGACAACAGCTCAAGAGCATGCTAATATCTGCTTCCAAAAAAAGTACCCAGTAGTGGTGAGCCCTGCAAATTATAGAAGTGACTAGTCCAAAACCCTGAAAAGAACCTGAAATGAAGGCTGCCACCCTTTTCCAGAGGCTCTGGTCAACAAAATTATTGGTCACAGAGACTTGTATCTCACAGGTTTATTCATGATGTTGGGCCCCGAATACAGATAGTATGCCACATCTTACAGGAAAACTTCCAACATGGAGTATTCATTTGGACTTCATTCAAAGGGTGCTAGTGTTTATATTGGCCAATATAAAGGTCCAAGTAGATAGTCTAGGTGATGTACATACTGTTATCAGTCCTCGATATTCCAGTAAGATGCTGGACATCTTTTTTGTTGGTTGGAGTTGAATACACAGCAGTTTTGGTTTGTGTGTGTGTGTGTGTGTTTCTTTCTTTTTTTTTTTTTTTTTTGACTGCTATAGGGACTGATTATTGTGAATCTGCCAGTGTATTCGCATGAGACTTTATTTAACAAGCAAACCCTCGAGGTTTGTGAGGGCTAATCAGATACCCCATCTGGTGGGAATGTGTGACACTACAGTCAAGGCATTGCTAACAGAAGCCTCTGACTTTGTCATCAACAGCGTATCATTAAAGCTTTGTACTATAGAGGCAATCATACTACCCATCTATGGATGGTAAATGGCTGAAGAATTTATCTACCTCTGAAATAACTGTAGTAATTTGAGGGGTTATTGCAAATGTATATTCCTTGGATGGAGAAGCCTGGCAGACTACAGTTCAGTTCAGTCACTCAGCCATGTCCACTCTTTGTGCCCTCATGAACCGCAGCACGCCAGGCCTCCCTGTCCATCACCAACTCCTGGAGTCCACCCAAACCCATGTCCATTGAGTCGATAATGCCATCCAACCATCTCATCGTCTGTCATCCCCTTCTCCTCCTGCCCTGAATCTTTTCCAGCATCAGGGTCTTTTCCAATGAGTCAGCTCTTCATGTCAGGTGGCCAAAGTATTGGAGTTTCAGCCTCAACATCAGTCCTTCCAATGAACACCCAGGACTGATCTCCTTTAGGATGGACTGGTTGGATCTCCTTGCAGTCCCTTGGACTGCAAGGGACTCTCAAGAGTCTTCTCCAACACCACAGTTCAAAAGCATCAATTCTTTGACACTCAGCTTTCTTTATAGTTCAACTCTCACATCCATACATGACCACTGGAAAAACCATAGCCTTGACTAGATGGACCTTTGTTGGCAAAGTAATGTCTCTGCTTTTTAATATACTATCTAGGTTGGTCATAACTTTCCTTCCAAGGAGTAAGCATCTTTTAATTTCATTGCTGCAATGGCCATCTGCAGTGATTTTGGAGCCCAGAAAAATATAGTCAGCCACTGTTTCCACTGTTTCCCCATCTATCTGCCATGAAGTGATGGGACTGGATGCCATGATCTTCGTTTTCTGAATGTTGAGCTTTAAGCCAACTTTTTCACTCTCTTTCACTTTCATCAAGAGGCTCTGTAGTTCTTCCATGAACTATAGTTCAAGGGCTCACAAAGAGTTGGACACAAGTGAAGACTGAACATGCATGCACACTCTCAGTTGTATATTGGTGGCCATGACACATGAATGTGAATGGTCTTTGTCCCCAGAAGTCACTGACACAGTCCATGATATTGTAGCAAGTGTTTCCTCTGTGCAGTGGGTTCAGTTACATGAGCAGTTAGGTAATAATCCATTCTGAGTTTTCAGTTCTAGTCTTCTTCCACTGGCCATCCAGGGATGTTATATTATGATTCTGTATTTCTTCTCACTTGTGTTGTCTTAAAGGCTATACACAGAGCTGTGATTGCCCTTTCTCCTCAAGGGATTTTATACTGTTTCTGGGAAGAAACAGGCAGAAGATTGGAAAGTGATTTACATGTTCCATTAGCACTTCTCTACATGTGGCCTGTCCTAGTTGTGATAATCCTTTCAGGCACTTAATGGATGATAAAATATGAGCATATAACACATTAATTCCTGCTATACCATCAGATATAGAAACAACAAAATGGTACATTTAATTGGCCCAAAGATCTCTCTCCACAAGACAGTTATCTTGTCTTTCTCACTGTGAATCTTAAACCCCACTTGCTGAATCTGAGTGTTCTGTAGATCCAGGTGGGAGCACAACGTGGGCATCCATGTCCAACATGCCCATAAAAGTTTGATTCCTTCTTCCTGAAATACTCCAGCATACTCAGGTGGATGCATGTCCTTTGAACCTTGTTGGAAAAAGGGATGCCTTAGTCTCTGCTCATCAGATCAGATCAGATCAGTCGCTCAGTCGTGTCTGACTCTTTGCGACTCCATGAATCGCAGCACACCATAATTTTCTTTAAATTGTAAGCCAGGGGAGAGGAAGAGAGAGGAATCAGGGATTAGGAAAAGAGGCTTTATTTGTACTTTCAAATAACGTGGCAATGGCTCATGAAATAACCAAATGAACTTTGAACAAATTTTGGCCCATCCAGTAGTGTATATTGAGGAGCAAGGTCGTCATGGCTAACACCATCTGTTTCAACCCTTGGGATTCCTGGACTCAGAAAACATAGCCACACTGCTTTTTTTTGCTAGAGCCTTGGGTTTGCAACTTCTGGCTGACTCAGTCTGGCTACACAGTGGTGACCATCTTTAAGGAATCCACCTTAATTTCAAGACATTAGCTGCCCCATTGTCTAGATGATGTCCTTGATGATGTCAACCATCAGGGCTGGGAAAGTTTTCCAATACAGTGGTGAGATCTTAAGAATTTATCTTCATTTCTTTGGGTGTTTTGGTGGGTCAAGATCACCAGAATTCTAAACTCAATTCAGGACAGTTAAGAGCTCACATGGGGCTTCCCTGGTAACTCAGCTGGTAAAGATTCCGCTTGCAATGTGGGAGACCTAAGTTTGATCCCTGAGTTTGGAAGATCCCCGGAGGGTGTGGCAACCCATTCCAGTTTTCTTGCCTAGAGAATCCCCATGGACAGAGGAGCCTGGCAGGCTAAGTCCATGGGGTCACAAAGAGTTGGTTACGATGAGTGACTAAGCACAGCACAGCAAAAGCTCACATATGAGGCAAAGCCTCATCTGTGGTTCTCCATAGGAGTTTTCTATCTCAGAAAAATCTTCCCAAGAGAGCTAAAGCTCCTTTAGAGCTGACAGAACCCACTGCAAAAAGCTGAGAGATTTTACTGTCTCTTCCAAGTGGATCTGAGTTTGGCATGATAGAACAAAGGAGAGGTTTGGCCATAAGCCTACTACTTGTCATTATTCTTTAAAAGGAAATGTGCCCTGTGCTGCCTTCTTTCCCATATGAACCAGTCAAAGTTCTAATGATTTACCTGATTTCTAGTAATGGAGTTCTCCCTTTCACACTCCATTATATGTGTTGTTGTTCAGTTGCTCAGTCATGTTTGATTCTCTGCGACCCCAGCGACTGTAGCATGCCAGGCCTCCCTGTCCTTCACCATCTCCGAGAGCTTGCTCAAACTCATGTTCATTGAGTTGATGATGCCATTCAAACATTGTCCTCTGTCATCCCCTTCTCCTTCTGCTTCAATATTTCCCAGCATCAGGGTCTTTTCTAATGAGTCAGCTCTTCATATTAGGTGGCCAAAGTATTGGAGCTTCAGCTTCAGCATCAGTCTTTCCAGTGAATAGTCAGGACTGATTTCGTTTAGGATTGACTGGTTTCATATCCTTGAAGTCCAAAGGACTCTCAAAAGTCTTCTCCAACACCACAGTTCAAAAGCTTCAATTCTTCGGCACTCAGCTTTCTTTATAGTCCAACTCTCACATCCATACATGACTACTGGAAAAACCATAGCTTTGATTAGATGTACCTTTGTTTGCAAAGTAATGTCTCTGCTTTTTAAAATGCTGTCTAGATTGGTCATAACTTTCCTTCCAAGAAGCAAACATCTTTTAATTTCATGGCTACAGTCACCATCTGCAGTGATTTTGGAACCCAAGAGAATAAAGTCTGTCACTGTTTCCATTGCTTCCCATCTATTTGCCATGAAGAGATGGGTCCAGATGCCATGATCTTCGTTTCTTAAATTTTTGAGTTTTAAGTGAGCTTTTTCACTCTCCTCTTCAACTTTCATCAAGAGACTCTTTAGTTCCTCTTCACTTTCTGCCATAAGTATAGTGTCATCTGCATATCTGAGATTGTTGATATTTCTCCCGGCAATCCTTATTCCAGCTTGTGCTTCATACAGCCTGGCATTTTGCATGATGTACTCTGCATATAAGTTAAATAAGCAGGGTTACAATATATAGCCTTGAGGTACTTCTTTCCCAATTCGGAACCAGTCGGTTGATCCATGTCCAGTTCCAACGGTTTCTTCTTGACCTATATACAGGTTTCTCAGAAGGCAGGTAAGGTGGTGTGGTATTCCCATCTCTTGAAGAATTTTTGACAGTTTGTTGTGATCCACACAGTCAAAGCCTTTAGTGTAGTCAGTGACGTAGAAGTAGATGTTTTTTCTGGAATTCTCTTGCTTTTTCTATGGTCCAGCACATGTTGACAATTTGATCTCTGGTTCCTCAGGCTTTTCTATATCCAGCTTGAACATCTGAAAGTTTTCGGTTCACAAGCTGTTGAAGCCTTGCTTGGAGAATTTAGAGTGTTACTTTGCTAGCATGTGAAATGAGTGCAGTGATGTGGCAGGTTGAACGTTCTTTAGCATTGCCCTTCTTTGGGATTGGATGCGCACATTGTGTGCATCCCTCTAACTGTCGTCTGAAGTGGACAGAAACTGTCTGCTTACCCAGGACAAGTCTTAGTAAAAAGTTGTAACTAGTGCTACAGAACAGAATCTGGACATGTGATTGGCAAGGCAGTCCTTCCACCTGGAGGGAAATTCACAACAGAGAAGCATTTTGATATCTGTATTTACCTATTTCCTGTTACTTAGGCTGGGGTGACCTCCTCAATTCCTCTGAATTAATGGGCAAAAAACTGGAGGACCATTTATTGTCCACTTGACCGTGTCATTTACTAATGATTCCCAGAGACTTTTTTTTGAATCCCATTAATGGACTTGTGAGGTCTTCATTATTCCTTTTCCAGAAGGAAATCCATGTCTCTATAAGCATCCCATCCTTATTACCAATGTTAAAAAAAAAATGCTGAAAAATCTAAGATGTTTCCTTGCTTGCATGCTGACATATAAAAGCCTGCCATAGATTCACAGATGCTTTTAGGAGACACTAGATTCCTGAATCAGTGAGGAAGGACAGTTTATTTTTCACATAGCAATAGTAGGTGTATCAGCTTTTTTATACTGGTTCCCTAAGTGAACTGAATTGAAGCCCCAATTTCCAGAAGGCAACACAAATCAGACCATATGATACCTAACCATTACAAGAAAGTGATCCTGAACTTCAGGAATATATAACTTTTATAATGGATGGCAAGTATGCCTCTCTTTCCTCAAGAAGGAGATGCTATGCTATTTCTAAGGCTGTTTGCTTTACAAACATCTTTTAAAAATAGTTCAGAACAAAATCAGCCACAGCTTTTTTCATAAGATGTGCAGAAATGTAAGAAACTCATGGGAAATTTTTTCCCAACAGCGACAAAAGATTTCAACAAATGCTTGTTTTGGTAGCCTCCTTATCTATGGTATGCTATATGCTCATTTTTGTGATTTCCAATTAATGGAACGCTTTAAACATGTGAGACCTGAGGTTGATTAATCTCTCACTAAGAAACCAAGAAGGAAGTTTTAAAGGAAATATATTTAAGTACAACATTAGATTCTTAGTTACTCCTGACTATGTAGGTTATAGTGTGAAGCAGATTAAGGAATTGAGAATTTTTATGTCAGGAAATTAGAAATTTGAGCCTAAACCACAGAATATAGGGCATCCTGGGTAGCTCAACTGATAAAGAATCCACTGGCAATGCAGGAGACACCTGTTGGATTCTTGGGCTGGGAAGTTCCCCTGGAGAAGAGATAGGCTACCCACTCCAGTATTGGGCTTCCCTGGTGGCTCAGATGGTAAAGAATCTGCCTGCAATGCAGGAGACCTGGGTTCAAACCCTGGGTCAGGAAGATTCCCTGGAAAAGAGAAGGGCTACTCACTCCAGTATTCTTGCCTGGAGAATCCCATGGACAGAGGAGCCTGGTAGGCTGCAGTCCATGGGGTTGCAAAGAGTTGGACATGACAGAGCAACTAAACCACAGCACACAGCACAGAAATAAGAATTGTCTATTTTCCATAATTATAATAGATTTTAAATAAAAATGGGATAACCTATGTTTCTGTACTACTTTATAGTTTTAAAGATAAACTTATCCAAATAACCAAAAGAAAAAATGTTCATTGCTATTTTATTTTGCTTAGTTGTAGACTGTTGGTTCAAGACTGAGCCTAGCTGTCATTTTTTATAATAGGCATCTCTTATACCTCAGTCCTTGTCCTGAATCTGTATTTGTATAATGTTCAGGTTTATCTGTACCATATTGTGACCTTACAACATCACACTGGCCTGATACATTTATATGTGTTTCCCCGATTGTCTTACTCTGAAAATGTTTGCTTACCAATCTTCATACCCCTTGTGTCTATTTCCCCAACTAATACTTGGTGGGTAATCAATAAATATTTATAGAAGTAAACTAAAATAAAAATGTCCTTCAACACTGAACTTGCTATGAGATATTTTAGAAAATCACTTTTCCACAAAGAATAACTGAATGGAAGATGTGTAAAATATTTGAACTGGAATATTATTTAAGAATCCTTAGTGACCACTGGTTTGAACATTCTTTGGCATTGCCCTTCTTGGGGGTTGGAATGAAAACTGACCTTTTCCAGTCCTGTGGCCACTGCTGAGTTTTCCAAATTTGCTGACATATTGACTGCAGCACTTTAAGAGCATTATCTTTTAAGATTTGAAATAGCTCAGCTGGAATTAAATGACCTCCACTAGCTTTGCTCATAGTAATGCTTCCTAAGGCCTACTTGACTTCACATTCCAGGATGTCTGGAACTAGGTGAGTGGCCACACTATCATGGTTATCCAGGTCATTAAGACCTTTTTTGTATAGTTCTGTTTATTCTTGCCACCTCTTCTTAATATCTTCTGCCTCTGTTAGGACCTTACCATTTCTGTTTTCTTGATTGTGCCCCTCCTTGCATGAAGTGTTCCCTTGATATCTCCAATTTTCTTGAAGAGATCTCTAGCCTTTCCTCTTCTTCTGTTTTCATCTATTTACTTGCATTATTGACTTAAGGAGGTCTTCTTATCTCTCCATGGTATTCTCTGAAACTCTGTATTAAGTTGAGTATATCTTTCCCTTTCTCCCTTGTCTTTTGCTTCTCTTCTTTCCTCAGCTATTTGTAAATCCTCCTTACACAACCACTTTGCCTTCTTGAAATTCTTTGTCTTTGGGATGGTTTTGGTCGGTGCCTCCTGTACAGTGTTATGAACCTCCATCCATAATTCTTCAGGCTCTGTCTACCAGTCAGATTCCTTGAATCTATTCATCACCTCCATGTATAATCATAATTTAGGTCCTACTTGAATGGCCTAGGTTTTCCCTACTTTCTTCCATTTAAGCCTGAATTTAGCAGTAAGGAGCTTCATGTTCTGAGCCATAGCCAGATCCAGGTCTTGTTTTTTTCTGACTATAGAACTTCTCCATCTTTGGCTGCAAAGAACATAATCTGATTTTGGTATTGACAATCTCGTGATGTCTATCCATAGAGCTGTCTATTGGGTTGCTGAAAAAGGATGTTTGCTATGACCAGTGTGTTCTCTTGACAAAATGCTGTTAGCCTTTACCCTGCTTCATTTTGTACTTCCGGGCCAAACTTGCCTGTTATTCCAGGTATCTCGTGACTTCCTACTTCTGTATTCCAATCCCCTGTGATGAAAAGGACATTTTTGGGTGTTAATTCTAGAAGGTGTTTGTACGTCTTCATAGAACCGGGCAACTTCAGCTTCTTTGACATCAGTGGTTGGGGCATAGACTTGGGTTACTGTGATGTTGAATGGTTTGCCTTGAACTGAGATCATCCTTGTTTTTGAGCTTGTTCCCAATTGTCTGCGTTTCAAACTCTTTTGTTGACTATGGCGGCTACTCCATTTTTTCTAGGGGATTCTTGCCATAGATATAATGGTCATCTGAATTAAATTCACCCATTTGCATCCATTTTAGTTCACTGTTCCCTAAAATGTTAATTTCTATTGCTTTCTCATGTTCTAAAAATAAGAAAAACTTAAATAAAAAGCTTTTCTCTAAGGTTTACTCTTTTTTTTTTTTTTTTTTCCTATGCTGTGAACTTGAAGGATCACATGAAATGCTGGCCTCTGTGGCTCATGTTCTGTTTATGCTAGTTGCTCATGAGCTGGCTGCATCTTCAATTCAAGGCAGTGTTTTTCTGCTTTTGTTCCAGAAACACATTGGAAATATAAGAGTTCTAAATTCTTAAATTTTTACTAACTGAATTTTTGTAGTTTTCCTCATAGTAAATAGGTCTTTGGTAATTGTTTTGCCCTGGTTGCCTTGTTACTTTAATAACAACATTAACAAGTGAATACTTTAAAGTTGATAAAATAAATGTATTATTTAGAATAATAAAAAGTTGGAGTAAATCAGATACAAGAGAGATTGGATTATATAGGAAACGTAGACGGTCAGGAATTGATTCTTGGGACATGACAGTGGCAACTTTGTGCAAAGAAAGGAAAAGATGAAGCTTTTGGACAGTTGTTGTTGTTCAGTCGCTGAGGCATGTCTGACTCTTTGTGATCCCATGAACTGCAGCATGCCAGGCTTCTCTGTCCATCACTATCTCCCTGAGTTTGCTCAAACTCATGTCCATTGAGTCAGTGATGCCATCTAACCAGCGCCTCCTCGGTTGCCCCCTTCTCCTCTTACCCTCCATTTTTCCCAGCATCAGGGTCTTTTCCAGTGAGTCGGCTCTTTGCATCAGGTGGCCAAAGTATTGGAGCTCCAGCTGCAGCATCAGTCTTTCCAGCAAATATTTAGGATTGATTTCCTTTAGGATTGACTGGACCATTGTATCTACTACTGTGGGCAAGAATCCCTTAGAGGAGATGGAGTAACCCTCATAGTCAACAAAAGAGTCTGAAATGCAGTACATGGATGCAATCTCAAAAATGTCAGAATGATCTCTGTTCATTTCTAAGGCAAACCAGTCAATATCATAGTAATCCAAGTCTATGCCCCAACTGCTAATGCTGAAGAAGCTGAAGTGGAATGGTTCTATGAAGACCTACAAGACCTTCTAGAACTAACACCGAAAAAAGATGTCCTTTTCATCATAGGGAACTGGAATGCAAAAAGTAGAAAGTCAAGAGATACCTGAAGTAACAGGCAAATTTCACCGTGGAGTACAAAATGAAGCCAAGGCAAAGGCTAACAGAGTTTTACCAAGGAAATGCCTGGTCATAGCAAACACCCTCTTCCAGCAACACAAGAGACAACTCTACACATGGACATCACCAGATGGTCAATACTGAAATCAGATTGATTATATTCTTTGCAGCCAAACATGGAAAAGCTGTATACAGTCAGCAAAAACAAGACTGAGGGCTTACTGTGGCTCAGATCATGAACTCCTTACTGCCAAATCCATAAATAATTGAAGAAAGTAGGGAAAACTACTAGACCATTCAGGTATGACCTAAATCAGATCCCTTACGACTATACAGTGGAAGTGACAAATAGATTCAAGGAATTAGATCTGATAGAGTGCCCAAAGAACTGTGGACCAAGGTTTGAGACATTGTACAGAAGGCAGTGATCAAGACCACCCCCAAGAAAAAGAAATGCAAAAAGGCAAAATAGTTGTCTGAGGAGGCCTTACAAATAGCCAAGAAAAGAAGAGAAGCTAAAGGCAAAGGAGAAGAGGAAAGATATACCCATTTGATTGCAGAGTTCCAAAGTATAACAAAGAGAGATAAAAAAGACTTCCTCACTGATCAGTGCAAAGAAATCGAGGAAAGCAATATAATGGGAAAGTCTAGAGATCTCTTCAAGAAAATTAGAGATACCAAGGGAACATTTCATGCAAAGATGGGCACAATAAAGGACAGAAATGGTATAGACCTAACAGAAGCAGAAGATATTAAGAAGAGGTGGCAAGAATGCACAGAAGAGCTATACAAAAAAGATTTTCATGACCCAGATAACCATGATATTGTGATCACTCACCTAGAGCCAGACATCCTGGAATGTGGAGTCAAGTGGGCCTTAGGAAGCATCACTATGAACAAAGTTAGTGGAGGTGACGAAATTCCAGTTGAGCTATTTCAGATCATAAAAGATGATGCTGTTAAAGTGCTGCACTCAATATGCAGCAACTTTGGAAAACTCAGCAGTGGCCACAGGACTGGAAAAGGTCAGTTTTCATTCCAATCCCAAAGAAAGGCAATGCCAAACAGTATTCAAACTGTCTCACAATTGCACTCACATCACACACTAGCAAATAAAGCTCAAAATTCTCCAAGCTAGGCTTCAACAGTACATGAAGCATGTACAACTTCCAGATGTTCAAGCTGGATTTAAAAAAGGCAAAGAACTGAGATCAAATTGCCTACCTCCATAGAAGCACATCTACTTATGCTTTATAATTACCCCAAAGCCTTTGACTGTGTAGACCACTAAAAACTGTGGAAAATTCTTCAAGATACGGGAAAAGCAGAACACCTTACTTGCCTCCTGATAAATCTGTATGTAGATCAAGAAGCAACAGTTAGAAGCAGACTGGTTCCAAATTGGGAAAGGAGTACGTCAAAGCTGTCTGTTGTCACCCTGCTTATTTAACTTATATGCAGAGTGCATCATGTGAAACCCCAAGCTGGATGAAGCACAAGCAGAAATCAAGATTGCCAGGAGAAATATCAATAACCTCAGATATGCAGATGATACTATCCTTATGGCAGAAAGTGAAGAGGAACTAAAGAGTCTCTTGAAAGTGAAAGAGGAGAGTTAAAAACTTCACTTAAGACTCAAACATTCAAAAAACGAAGATCATGGCATCTGGTCCCATCACTTCATGGCAAATAGATGGGAAACAGTGGAAACAGTGACAAACTTTAATTTTGGGGGCTCCAAAATCACTGCAGATGTTGACTGCAGCCATGATATTAAAAGATGCTTGCTCCTTGGAATAAAAGCTATGAGTAACCTAGATAGCATATTAAAAAACAGAGACATTTCTTTGCCAACAAAGGTCTGTCTCGTCATGGCTATGTTTTTTCCAGTAATCATGTATGGATGTGAGAATTGGACTATAAAGAAAGCTGAGTGCTGAAGAATTGACACTTTTGAATTTTGGTGTTGGAGAAGACTCTTGAGAGTCTCTTGGACTGCAAGGATTTTAAGCCAATTAATCTTAAAGGAAATGAGTCCTAAATACTCATGAGAAGTACTGATGCCGAAGCTCCAATACTTTAGCCACCTGATGAGAAGAATTGACTTATTGGAAAAGACCCTGATGCTGGGAAATATTGAAGGCAGGAGCAGAAGGGGACACCAGAGGATGAGATGGTTGGATGGCATCACCGACTCAATGAACATGAATTTGGGCAAGCTCTGGGAGTTGGTGATGGACAGGGAAGCCTGGCATGCTGCAGTCCATGGGGTCGCAAAGAGTTGGACATGACTGAGTGACTGCACTGAGCTGAACTGAGGATTGTCTGGTTTTATCTCCTTACTGTCCAAGGGAGTCTCAAAAGTCTTCTCCAGCACCACAGTTTGAAAGCATCAATTCTTTGGCACTCAGCCCTCTTTATGGTCCAATTCTCTTCTGTATGGACAATTGGAGAACATAAAAATAATGTAAAGAGAAGAGGGGACAAAGCAGCAAGTTATCAACTGATAAAGATTTACCAAGTAATAATAAGGTTGTATAAAAACACTGTGTTAAATAGAAGAAAAGTACAAATCTGTAAGCAGATAATTCTGGGTTCATATCTCATCTGACTATTTCAGTTCAGTTCAGTCATTCAGTTATTTCCGACTCTTTGTAACCTCATGGACTGCAGCAAACCAGGCTTCTGACTATTTAATAGCTGAGAAACCAAAATCAAATTTCTTAGTGTCTCTAAGACTCCTTTTGGAAATTTCAATGTTAAAAATAAATGCAGGCCACACTCACCCTCTGTGATGGCCCACTCTCTGCGGAGTGTGCTTCTCTTTGAATCTGAATAAATTCACTTCTTGCTGCTGCTGCTGCTGCTAAGTCGCTTCAGTCGTGTCCGACTCTGTGCGACCCCATAGCAGCCCACTAGGCTCCTCTGTCCGTGGATTCTCCAGGCAAGAATACTGGAGTGGGTTGCCATTTCCTTCTCCAATGCATGAAAGTGAGAGGTGAAAGTGAAGTCGCTCAGTCGTGTTTGACTCTTAGCGACCCCGTGGGCTGCAGCCTACCAGGCTCCTCCGACCATGGGATTTACCTAGCCATAAATAAATAAGTGAAATGGGAAAAGTTTATGGCATACTTTACACAAAAAAGTAGGCAGTAAAATTTACCCATGTTTCCTCCATCAAGATCAGTCTGTTCTTAAGGTATGAAAAATGGGAGTCACTTTCTGATTATCTCCCTATCTGTGTGGCCTCACAATGTTTTCAGGTTCCCGATTTAAGCCAGGCCCTAACTGTAGGCAGAGGCTGTGTAACCTAAGATAGCAGCATCCTACTGAGAAAATGTGCTTTTATTTCTAATGGCAGCCTGAGGAGTTGATGAACAGTATGTATTATTACAGCATTTGTAAGAAAACTTCAGGCTAGATTTGCATCCTGTTCAATTCAGCAGGACAATTTTGTGATTACCTTAAAAGTTTCTATGCTGCTAACCAGGGAAAGAATCCAACCTATTAAGAACAATTATATGTGGTTTTCAGCTCTCTACAATGGAAGTTGAAATTCTGTGTAATTAATTATACTTTATGCAGATGAAAAGAAGTTTAAAAGCAAACCATTCTGCTGGTAAAAGTATGAAAAATATTGAAATCCCATTAATATCAGTAGTTTCATAAACATTGCTAAGCTTTGTTCTAAAATTTTAAATATATTGGGTTGAATTTTATGGAACAAAACGTAATTGTAATATTTTTTAGCTTACATGACCTTCCTTTCAAGACTCACTGAAAACTTCTTGATCACTTATTAAAGCTGCTGAACAGTTAGTGAACTTCTATTCAATAAGGACATTTTTCTGGCTGTTGAGACAGCCACCTCTAAAATGGGGTATGGAAATCCATAGGCAAAATAAAAATTGATTATAAAAGGAAATGACTCTTCATTTAATTGAAACAGCAAGGTGCAGAAAAGCCCCAGCTTTGATCCCTGGGTTGGGAAGATCCTCTGAAGAAAGAAATGGCTATCCACTCCAGTATTCTTGCCTCGAGAATTCCATGGACAGAGGAGCCTGGCAGGGTACAGTTTATGGGGTCGCAAAGAGACACAACTGAGTGACTGACACTTTCAGAAAACATACAGGTCATAATTAATTACCAAGCTTGGAAGGTGTCTGAATTTTTGGAAAGCTGTCCAAAGTCAATTTCTCTTTATCCCAAAATTATTCTCCTGAAACACACAAAAAAGTTTATTGACAGATACCAGATATAAATAGCCCAGAATGTATTTGAAAGTTCATTTTTTTCAAACCAATTATATACATGAGCTATGTACTTTCTTAAATTTGCCTGTCTTCCGATAAATCAAAATACATGCATATGTATATACACACTCAGTACACACACATATAGATATTATGTACATATAAATACATACTACCAAATACATAAACATGTATACTCTCATGCAAATGCAATACATACACGTACACTTGAAAATATACTTACACATCACACATCAGTAAGTGAACTGAAAGTCACTCAGTTATGTCCGACTCTTTGCTACCCCATGGATGGACTATAGCCCTTCAGGCTCCTCTGTCCATGGAATTCTCCAGGCAAGAATACTGGAGTGAGTTGCCATTTCCTTCTCCACACATCAGTAAACATATACACAAATATACAGATACACACACATATGTGTGCCTGACATTTAAATATTTGAAATTCAAAAAATGCCAATTCTTAAATTTGCTATAAAGACGAAGACTCAACTTGAAGAGGGAAACCATAGGACAAACAAAAAGACGTGAAAGGTAAACCCTTTACAAACCTAGATGAACAAGTTTGTTCATCTGTTTGACTTCTGTTTGTAGTATTTTTTTCAGTATTCCAGTTTCCATCTGGATCTTCTTTATCCTTGTGGGGTCTTTCTTTTCTTTTACTCCTTCTTCGAGCACATCAGTCCTAAGAATGAAGCAGGCCCAGGAACACAGGCAGTCTCTGCCTCTACTTTGGAAGGGGTAGAAATATATCATCATTATAACTGTTAAAAGTGGTAGAGAAGTACAGCATCATTATAACTGTTTTTAAAAGATAATTGTATGTGACATTATGATTAGGTTCTATAAAACCCTACTACTCACTTAGACAATCCCTGCTTTTCCTAGGAAATCATATCCAATATGAAATCAAATCTACACAGCAAAAAAGGTAAAAAAATAATAATATCTAAACAGACTGTGAAATACAATTCATGCAGAACAGTGCATGTTCTTATATCATTTGCTTGAATTATTGTCTTTATTCAACAAACATCTTTAAACTAGTATGTGAAAGATTCAGTGCAAGATAAATGCTTTAGATTAGCAAATGAATAAACTTGCATGAATCAATTTAAGAGGCAATAGAACAGAATAGTTCTTATCAGACTTACGACTCCGAAGGGCAATTTAATTCTGTGGTTAGGAAGCCACCACCTACATCCTTTTACCTTTGCCTCCCTGGACTCAAACCTTGCCCTTGTATTGAACTCAGCATGCTCGTTTAATAAGTGCAAAGAAAGTTATAAAAACTCTTAACTAGAGATGAAGTAAGAGAAGTTAGCTTTATTTTTCCTGCGTTTTCAACCTTTAAATTTTTAAGAAATATCTGTTTTGACAGCATCTGCCCTTTACTTCCAAAGTAGGGACATCAGATAGATGGGTTGGAAATTAGAACGTACTGGTGGCTTAGATAAGAGGAGACAAGCAAGACATAAATAAAAGGGCATAGGCATATGAGCTATAGTTTTCTAAAAGCTCTGATCAGAGAAGGATGAGTAGCCACCAACTCACTTAATTCACATGAAGTCATAGAGTTACTAAAGATATTGTTAATTGGAAATAAAATGATACAATCAACTTCTCTAATATGTTATACCCTTGAGACTTGAAGAGGGTAGGGTGGAAGAAGAGGGTTTAATTGGAGGAAGGGGATTTAATTATGAAGCCCTCAGTTCAGTTCAGTTCAGTCGCTCAGTTGTGTCTGACTCTTTGCGACTCCATGAATAACAACACGCCAGGCGTCCCTGTCCATCACAAACTCTTGGAGTTCACTCAAACTCATGTCCATCGAGTCCGTGATGCCATTCAGCCATCTCATCCTCTGTCGTCCCCTTCTCCTACTGCCCCCAATCCCTCCCAGCATCAGAGTCTTTTCCAATGAGTCAACCCTTCCCATGAAGTGGTCAAAGTATTGGAGTTTCAGCCTCAGCATCAGTCCTTCCAATGAACACCCAGGACTGGTCTCCTTTAGGATGGACTGGTTGGATCTCCTTGCAGTCCAAGGGACTCTCAAGAGTCTTCTCCAACACCACAGTTCAAAAGCATCAATTCTTTGGCATTAACTTTTCTTCACAGTCCAACTCTCGCATCCGTACATGACCACTGGAAAAACCATAGCCCTGACTAGATGGACCTTTGTTGGCAAAGTAATATCTCTGCTTTTCAATGTGCTATCTAGGTTGGTCATAACTTTCCTTCCAAGGAGTAATTATCTTTTAATTTCATGGCTGCAATCACCATCTGTAGTGATTTTGGAGCCCCCCAAAATAAAGTCTGACACTGTTTCCACTGTTTCCCCATCTATTTGCCATGAGTAATGGGCCCAGAAGCCCTGATGTTAGTTTTCTGAATGTTGAACTTTAAGGCAACTTTTTCACTCTCCTCTTTCACTTTCATCAAGAGGCTTTTTAGTTCCTCACCAGTGTGTTCTCTTGGCAAAACTCTATTAGCCTTTGCCCTGCTTCATTCCGTACTTCAAGACCAAATTTGCCTGTTATTCCAGGTGTTTCTTGACTTCCTACTTTTGCATTCCAGTCCCCTATAATGGAAAGGACATCTTTTTTAGGTGTTAGCTCTAAAAGGTCTTGTAGGTCTTCATAGAACCATTCAACTTCAGCTTCTTCAGCATTACTAGTTGGGGCATAGGCTTGGATTACCGTGCTATTGAATGGTTTGCCTTGGAAATGAACAGAGATCATTCTGTTGTTTTTGAGATTGCATCCAAGTGCTGCATTTTGGACTCTCTTGTTGACCATAATGGCTACTCCATTTCTTCTAAGGGATACCTGCCCACAGTAGTAGATATAATAGTCATCTGAGTTAAATTCACCTATTCCAGTCCCTTTTAGTTCACTGATTCCTAGAATGTCGATGTTCATTCTTGCCATCTCCTGTTAGACATGTCCAATTTGCCTTGATTCATGGACCTGACAGTCCAGGTTCCTATGCAATATTGCTCTTTACAGCTTTGGACCTTGCTTCTATCACCAGTCACATCCACAGCTGGGTATAGTTTTTGCTTTGGCTCCCTCCCTTCATTCTTTCTGGAGTTCTTTCTCCACTGATCTCCAGTAGCATATTGGGTACCTACCAACCTGGGGAGTTCCCCTTTCAGTATCCTATCATTTTGCCTTTTCATACTGTTCATGGGGTTCTCAAGGCAAGAATACTGAAGTGGTTTGCCATTCCCTT